>NW_026933041.1:0-20000 GCF_032062105.1 Saccostrea cuccullata
GTTTAACACCTCCTGCTAGATATTTTTTCAAGTAAACAACTACCAATTTTTTTTAAAGACTTTTTATTCTATATGGAAATTTACAGTCAAAACAATTACCCGTGTGACGCAACCTGATTGGCTATGTTAATATTTTCATTTTAATGTAAAAATATCACTGATAGAAATAAATGGTGGAATATATCAAGTTTATTTTCTTTAACTAAGAAAGCTGAAAACCTATGATCCCCCCCCCCCCCCCCCTAAAATCGAAATCTGCTGCCATAAATTGTCTTGCTAGCGTTTGGGGAATATGGGTGATTTGCATCAATTACACTTTTATTGACTTCCACAGTGCGTAAACCGGACGAGATTTCTTGGCATGTTTGCTTTTCCTCTGAGCATCTGTCCATCTTGGGTTATGGTCAATCACCAATACTGTCATGTCCTCCCATTTGTGACCCTCAAGGTTGAAATGTTCCCCAACGGGTTCATTGAGTTTTTTGGTCCTAATGGTCGAACGGTGGTTATTGACTCTCCTACGGAGATCTCCTGTTTCACCAACATACTGTTGGAACAAACTTTGCAACTGATGAGATAAATGCAGTTGTCAGTATGACAGGACAAATTCCCTAGTATTTTGTAGCTGCGGCCTGTAACAGGGCTGTTAAAACTGTCTGTGCCAGTGCTGTGCTAACAAAGAAGACATCTCCTGTCATAGCAAGTTTTAAAGCCCCCGTTAGGTAATGGGTTGTCCAGTCTGGTTCTTACTACCATGTCCTTTAGATTCCTTGGGCGTCTGTATGCAGCCAATGGGGGTTCCTTAAAGACCTCTGCCATTCGTTTGTTTGAATGGAGAATTGGTAGGTTCTTTTGAAGGATACCGCTAAGGTTCTTAAGGACGGGATGGTATGTGGTTACCAGAGGGACCCTGTCGCTATTGTCTTTTTCCTTGTAGCGTAATAGGTTTTGTCTGTCATGTTCCGCCATCTCATCAATAGCTGTTTGTACGGTGCAGGCATTGTAGCCTCTTTTGCATAAGTGGGACTTAAGAAGACCACTTTGCTCCTGATATAAGGCAGGGGACGAACAGATGCGTCGAATTCTGGTGGCTAGACCCTTAGGCACTCCCTTAAAAGTGTGTGGGGGATGACAGCTAGTGGGCATAAGATATAGGTGGGAGTCTGTGGGTTTGGTGTGGAGACTGAATTCGATTTCACCATCAATCAGGGTAGATGTAGTATCTAGGAATACGTTTTTCGAATTAGATACGTCTACTGTAAATTTGATCGACTGATGAAAGGTGTTGGCAAACGTAATGAATGCCTCGAGGTTCTCGCGACAATCCACCCACTTCATCTCTATATCGTCAATGAAACGCAACCAGCTATGAGGCATAAATGGTGCTTGAAGTAACAATTTGCGTTCCAGTCTACCCATGGAGACATTGGCATAAGACGGTGCCATTTTCGTACCCATAGCAGTGCCATTAACTTGCAGGTAATGTTCTCCATTAAACATGAAGTTGTTGAACTTGAGAACATGTTCAAGGAGCTTAGCAAGGGACTCGGTAGAAGGAACTTGTATGGATCTACTATCCCAGACTTCTCTACAGGCTTCGATACCCTCATCGTGCGGAATATTGGTGTACAAAGATGTGACGTCCATAGTCACGAGGAGTGTATGATCTGGGAGGCCAGTAGAGGGCATCTTGTTAATGTTGTCCGTAGTGTCCTTAAGATAGTATGGCAAACTTTCTATGTGTGGACGGAGATGTAAATCAATGAATTCTATAAGAAACTGGACTCTGACCCTACTAAAGAATTCTCAACCGCCATTACCAAAACTCTTGACGATACCGGTATATTTGAGAAAAATGAGATTGGTATCAACGTCTATGAGACCTTAAATCCTATTGACTGTAGACCAGGACAATTCTATCTGCTTCCTAAAATACACAAAGAAGGCATGCCAGGTCGCCCCATACTCAGCGCAATTGGACACCCCACGGAGAAAATTTCTGAATTCATTGATTTACATCTCCGTCCACACGTAGAAAGTTTGCAATCCTATCTTAAGGACACTACGGACTACATTAACAAGATGCCCTCTACTGGCCTCCCAGATCATACCCTCCTCGTGACTATGGACGTCACATCTTTGTACACCAATATTCCGCACGATGAGGGTATCGAAGCCTGTAGAGAAGTCTGGGATAGTAGATCCATACAAGTTCCTTCTACCGAGTCCCTTGCTAAGCTCCTTGAACATGTTCTCAAGTTCAACAACTTCATGTCTAATGGAGAACATTACCTGCAAGTTAATGGCACTGCTATGGGTACGAAAATGGCACCGTCTTATGCCAATGTCTTCATGGGCAGACTGGAACGCAACTTGTTACTTCAAGCACAATTTAGGCCTCATAGCTGGTTGCGTTTCATTGACGATATAGAGATGAAAAGGGTGGATTGTCGCGAGAACCTCGAGGCATTCATTACGTTTGCCAACACCTTTCATCAGTCGATCAAATTTACAGTAGACGTATCTAATTCGAAAAACGTATTCCTAGATACTACATCTACCCTGATTGATGGTGAAATCGAATTCAGTCTCCACACCAAACCCACAGACTCCCACCTATATCTTATGCCCACTAGCTGTCATCCTCCACACACTTTTAAGGGAGTGCCTAAGGGTCTAGCCACCAGAATTTGACGCATCTGTTCGTCCCCTGCCTTATATCAGGAGCAAAGTGGTCTTCTTAAGTCCCACTTATGCAAAAGAGGCTACAATGCCTGCACCGTACAAACAGCTATTGATGAGATGGCGGAACATGACAGACAAAACCTATTACGCTACAAGGAAAAAGACAATAGCGACAGGGTCCCTCTGGTAACCACATACCATCCCGTCCTTAAGAACCTTAGCGGTATCCTTCAAAAGAACCTACCAATTCTCCATTCAAACAAACGAATGGCAGAGGTCTTTAAGGAACCCCCATTGGCTGCATACAGACGCCCAAGGAATCTAAAGGACATGGTAGTAAGAACCAGACTGGACAACCCATTACCTAACGGGGGCTTTAAAACTTGCTCTGACAGGAGATGTCTTCTTTGTAAGCACAGCACTGGCACAGACAGTTTTAACAGCCCTGTTACAGGCCGCAGGTACAAAAACTAGGGAATTTGTCCTGTCATACTGACAACTGCATTTATCTCATCAGTTGCAAAGTTTGCTCCAAACAGTATGTTGGTGAAACAGGAGATCTCCATAGGAGAGTCAATAACCACCGTTCAACCATTAGGACCAAAAAACTCAATGAACCCGTTGGGGAACATTTCAACCTTGAGGGTCACAAATGGGAGGACATGACAGTAGTGGTGATTGACCATAACCCAAGATGGACAGATGCTCAGAGGAAAAGCAAAGAAAAGTTCTGGATGCACAGATTGAAGTCATTCCGCCCAAATGGTATTAACAAATTGAATGACTTCACGAGAATGAACGTAAATTAGACCCAATTCCTGATCATACTAAACAAAATTATTCTCTCAATTTAGTGTAAACTCTACAGTTAATTTGTGCCACCAACTCTCGAACTCGAACAACCACATAACTATGTATTGCTTACGCCTTTGATAATTATTTTTTCCCGATAATAAGTCCTTAAATATTTCAAAATTTATAATTGATCATAATTCATATGTTTAAATATCCCTACTATATGATTTTTCTTTCATTATTCTTTATTAAGTAAAGTTACGCCATTTTGAGAGAATGAAACAATGTACGATTTACTGATTGTCGTAATTAATTAGCATAATTAATTCGTTCAATTATGTAAATTGCACTTCACCGGAGTATACCCGATAGACCGGACGCATTTCATAGCGGTCCGGATTTCTTTCTTTATTAGTGTTCTTAAAAATTTCCAATTCAACATGTAATTAAGTATGTAAATATCTAGTGTTTAGTAGTTTAGTAGTAGTGCTAGTTGTTTTTATTTCTCTTTTTCCTTTGTTCTTATGACTTTTTAACTTTTTTCTTTGTCCTGAGGAAGGGACAGGGCGTCCCGAAAATTTGACAATTCTTATTGTTCGTGTCGTTGGTCATTTTTAGTGCTTTATATAAATTTCCATCCGTGACCTTGTATCTACTTGGTAGATCCGACATTTAGGATATACAGTGTTGTTGGTTTTTTAGTGCTTATATATATATATATATATATATATATATATATATATATATATATATATATATATATATGGATACCCACTTCCGCCCCAGCCCGGGGTTGAACTCTCGACCTTCGGAATCTGTCTCCTAGGAGTGCAGGAACAGCGCGCTAGACCGCTCGGCTATCTAGGCAAGTAAAAAAAAAAACTTGCTTTTGATACCGATGGAATTCTCGCGGCGCTGCCCTACACTACACGGTCATTGAGAATAGAGGTGAGATACAGTTATTTGGACATTAGTTTTAACAGAGGATTGTTATCAATACATGTTGGTTGTAATGAAATTAAATATTATTTATAAAGCACATTTTACAACAACTCTTAAACTAACATAACTGCCCTAAGTGAAGAAATATGAATATAGAAAGCACAAAGAAATTCACTTTTACACTTTTTCACTTCTACAAGAGTTGTTGTAAAATGTGCTTTATAAATAATAATAAATTTCATTATTTTTTTTTTCTTTATTGTTCCAACTGTGTGATTGGCTCAAACTCGATTACATGATCAAGTATAAAAAGTGTTACGGACTGGATGTTTCTATTTTAAAAATTTATAAACCTGCCGTTCCTAAAATTGGAAACGTTCTTCTGTGAAGGAACAATAGTGCTGACGTCACAATAGTCTTTATAGTCTGGATGTTTCTAAAAACAGATACAGTAACTGCAGCTGGTTTTCATTACTGTGACGTCATAATGCAATGACATAACAATGCCTTGTATGAGAAGGTACAGCGTATTATAAAGAAGGTTTTTAAGACATTTCTTATTAACTAATAAAAAATAATAAAACAATTGTAGCCTTTTGATTCGGTACAATCCCTCGATATATAGACGTTATAGAAAGCATATCGACCTCGCACTTCGTGCTCGGTCGATATGCTTTCTCTAAGGTCTATATATCGAGGGATTGACCTCATGAAAAGGCTATAATTGTATATTAC
The DNA here is from genome assembly GCF_032062105.1 of Saccostrea cuccullata. Lineage (NCBI taxonomy): Eukaryota > Metazoa > Mollusca > Bivalvia > Ostreida > Ostreidae > Saccostrea > Saccostrea cuccullata. Next base: position 5,158 of record NW_026933041.1, read on the forward strand.
ATGTATTGGTAACTTTTAGATCGGGGAGGGAGACAGCTGGCTTCGCTAGCTAAACTCTTCATATACTGGAATCATCCCTTGTTCGTCTGTCTTAATTAAACTATATTAATACAAAGGTTAGACTATATTTGGGTCAAGTTAGGCCATATTTGGGTTGGGGAAATAAGGTCTTCATATTGTGTACTATTGTAACGTACTGCACATGTAAGATTGGTAATAAATTGTCAAGTCTTGTTAATCTTATTTTCTTTTATAGTTCATTACAATTTACAAATATTTCCAAGGTATAATCTAATGTAGAGGTCTTATATTCAGAAAGTCGTCTCAAAACAAAAAATAAACACAACGCAAAGTACAGGCTATATGAACACCCGACCTGCTACATTATTAGTTCCTGCACTGCTAGGAGACAGATTCCGAAGGTAGAGAGTTCAACCCCGAGCTGGTGCGGAAGAGGGTTTCCATGTAAAAGTGAATTTCTTTGTGCTTTCTATATTCATATTTCTTCTGTCACTTAGGGCTGTTATGTTAGTTTAAGAGTTGTTGTAAAATGTGCTTTATATATATATATATATATATATATATATATATATATATATATATATATATATATATATATATATATATAAAATTTATTTTCTGTAAAATGACTCAGAATTAAGCAGTTTCTACGAAATTCGAGTGTAAAAGACGTCATTTGGAATCGTCATTTTGAGCTAATTAACACACTTAAATTTAAACGACTAAATTTTCCAATTTAAAGTGATCAAATTAGTGTTCTGTTGACATTTTACATAGTTGTACTACGCTCAGTAAGATATTCACAAATCCTATCTCCTTAGTAAACGACAATAAGAAATAATTTGAAAAAAACGATGAATATATTTTGAATCGCCATTTTGACTTTTAACTTACAGCTGCACCATCATTCAGTTGTGTAATAGTGAGATGCAGAGGAAAAAATACAAATCTGCAGTGTGAGGATATTTGCAAATGTTAAATCCTGAACAAAGCAGAATATAGAACAATAGACAACCAGAAGTCTCTGTCGAGACTGAAGCTCTACTGGTTTGTACTTATAGCAAAGGAAGAGAAAAGTACTTTTAAAAGCAGTTGGAAATTGAAACTTTTCAACAGCAATAAATAGAATAAAGATCCTTGATTAAGTCTCTTTATGTTCTTAGTGCAGTCTACTTGCATGCCACATTTATATTATAATCGGACTAAAATTGTATTTGGAGTACCATTTTGAAAGAATTTCAAAGAAATATCTATTTTTATTAACCACGGTAACACCGTTCATCGAAATCAAAAACCGATGCAGTATTCTATGTATCTTATTGTAGTCTACTTGTGTGCCAAGTTATATTGAAATCAGACTAAAACTGTAGAAGGAGTAGCATTTTGAAAGAATTTCACAAAAATTTCTATTTTTAGTAACCACGGCAACACCGTTCATCGAAATCAAAAACCGATACACAGAATTGTGTATCTTAGTGTAGTCTACTTGTGTGCCAAGTTATATTGAAATCAGACTAAAACTGTAGGAGGAGTAGCATTTTGAAAGAATTTCACAGAAATTTCTATTTTTAGTAACCACGGCAACACCGTTCATCGAAATCAAAAACCGATACACAGAATTGTGTATCTTAGTGACTGTACTCTACTTGTGTGCCAAGTTATATTGAAATCAGACCAAAACTGTAGGAGGAGTAGCATTTTGAAAAATTGTTTACAGACAGACAGACAGACGGACAGACAGACAGACAGATGGACCGACGACAGACGCATTACTATCGCATAAGCTCTTCTGGTCTCTGACCAGTAGAGCTAAAAAATCAGAGAAAATTCGAATTAAGTGTAGAAACGACTAAATTTTCTGAGTTTATCTAATAATGTTAGCATTCTATTATCATTTTTATACTTGTATTACACTCAGTGAGATATTCACACATTATTTATCCTTTTTGAACGATATTAAGAGAAAAATTGGATGTCCGCCATTTTGACCTCTGTAACGGCATTTTCATGAAGGCCAGCATACTTTTTCAGATTTAGCATACTCGAATAAGGTTAGAAAACTATGCTAGACCAAATAATAATTATTTGTCGTTAGAAGTATTTTTTTCTATAAATCAGACTAGACTAGTAGCATAAACACAATAAACGCGGCCGCTGGTCGGCAATGGTCTGCGTAACATTGTTTGCCAAATTGCTTGATTTAGACGCCGATCGGCACCGATCCACCCAATCGAAAACTTTTTCAGATAGTGGTCAAGTCGCAGCTCTGTGCCGTGAACGGGGGTAAAATAAAGTGCATAACTCTTCATTTGAACAAACTTTTATATGTTTATCCCTTTCTTTCCAATTATTACAATCATTTGTCTATGATTAAGAAATTAAATAACAATACCCCACTTTTGCTGCTGTTACAATGTACATGTAACCTTCATCTACAATAAGAATCCACAGTAAAAATGAGAGTAAATTACATTTATTATCAGAACAAACAGTAATTATTAAAAACAACAGTAAAAATATCAGAAAATATAAAAAAATCTCAGTACGGACAGTATAATCTCAGAAAGAATCATTCAGTAAAAAAAAAGTAGCAAGTAGTGTCTGGTCAATACTATACAATTTTTGACCGAATTTGAGGGCATCATCTGTTTCTGTTCGGTTCAAGGGTTGGCAAAATGCATTTTGCCGAGAACACAGTCAACAAATGTTTTGTTATACCTTTTCATTTTTAATATTTCTTTTTGGACATACATGTATTTTGTACTCTCTTCCATGATGTAACCTCACATCCTTCACTGTTGAACACCAACGAATGAAGAGATTAAGCTCCGCCTTTTCTGTGACACAAGCGGTCCAACATCTCATTGACAGGTCCAACATTTCAATCAGCAGTCAAACATAAATTTTTTATGCCCCCTCAGTAAAACATTAGAAATGCTTTACTTTTTTCGTATAGATTTGTATGAGAAAAAATTTTTAAAAGTATAACAAAGTAGTGTTACTATCTACCATCACAGATTCTCAGACATGTCATCTTCATCTACCTCCATAGCGTTGTCATTTCCTTCTGCACAACTAGTCCCTGCAATGTCACCATTATCCTTAAGGATATGATCAACAGCGTCTACCTCCATAGGATGGTCCCTTCCTTTTGCAGACTCGGTCCCTGCGATGTCATCATTATCCTTAAGAATACGACCAACTGCGTCAACCTCCATAGGATGGTCCCTTCCTTTTGCAGAATCGGTCCCTGCAATGTCACCATTATTCTTTAGGATAAGACCAACTGCGTCTACCTCCATTGGATGGTCCCTTCCTTTTGCAGAATCGGTCCCTGCGATGTCATCATTATCCTTAAGAATATGACCAACTGCGTCTACCTCCATAGGATGGTCCCTTCCTTTTTCAGACTCGGTCCCTGCGATGTCATCATTATCCTTAAGAATACGACCAACTGCGTCTACCTCCATAGGATGGTCCCTTCCTTTTGCAGAATCGGTCCCTGCAATGTCACCATTATTCTTTAGGATAAGACCAACTGCATCTACCTCCATTGGATGGTCCCTTCCTTTTGCAGAATCGGTCCCTGCGATGTCATCATTATCTTTAAGAATATGACCAACTGCGTCTACCTCCATAGGATGGTCCCTTCCTTTTTCAGACTCGGTCCCTGCGATGTCATCATTATCCTTAAGAATACGACCAACTGCGTCTACCTCCATAGGGTGGTCCCTTCCTTTCGCAGACTCAGTCCCTGCGATGTCACCATTATCCTTAAAAAATTTAATTTTGGTTGTAACGCGTCATTTGATTGGATAAAAAATTAAGCTAAATTGTATAATCTGGTTTGCTTAAGTCACTATGACTTACGTCAAAATCGTATCAATCAGCTTGATGTTACGTTTAAAATATGAACAATTTGAAGGCGTTTTAAAGAGAGAAAATTTCTTGTTTTATATTCTTAATGACTGAAAATTAAATTATAAGGAATGAATTAAACAGCAACCCAAATTATACTGCTATAACCTGGGTTGGAGCAGTTTATGCTTTTTTATAAACCGTTTCGCGGTTTATAAAGCGTAAACTGCCCCAACCCAGGTTATACAGTATAATTTGGGTTGCTATTTAATTCATTCCTTAAGGATATGACCAACTGCATCTACCTCCATAGGGTGGTCCTTTCCCTCTGCCCAATTCTTCTTAGGAAAGTCTTTACATCTAACTGAGATTGTATCTTTTTTTTTAAGGTCATTTCTTTCACAGATTTTGTCTTTTAGGATGTTTCTTCCACCAGCATCTGCTAATCCTAAAAATAATTAATCAGAAGTATGTGGTACAATGTACATTTGATAATGAATATTATTTTTTCATAATATTATGGAGAAATATTCTGAAATATTAGGAATTCTTACATTTGGTAGGACCTGATTATTAATGAATGACCAATTAGCAATTGTTTTGCAAAGCATTAGTATATGTCATTGAATTAAAATTAAACAAGCTGCCCATGGTTCTTTGTGGTCACCAGAATATCAATGGTTTTTCATGCCTTAACCACTGAAGCACTTACTGGAACTATGGTTTCATAAGTCAAGTCAAAATCCAAAATGTTGATGCAGTTGAATAGTTCTCACCAATACGTATAGTATTACATATTTTTTTCTTTATTTCATTTCAGGAAAAAACTAATTAAAGAACATAATTAAAAAGGATTTATGCATCTGAACTTACACAAAGATGTTAAAAATTCATGAATCATGGCTGATTTTTACCACAACATATTATTTTAAAACAAGAGATCCATTGGCCACAATGCTCATCTAAGTTCATCTGCTGTTCTTCACCGGATTTTCCCCCTTGTAATACCTGTTGTGGCCCCACCCTACCCGGGGGTCATAATTTGATCAATTTAAAATCTAAACTACCCCAGAATGCTTCCACACAAGTGTCAGCTTTTCTCGCCAGTTAAGTTATTGAGAAGATTTTTCACTATAATTTATCACTGTATATTTCCATGTAAAACTTGAATTCCCGATGGTGGCCCACCCTACTCCCGGGGGTCATGATTTAAACAATATAGATTCTACACCACCCAAGGATGATTCTGAAGTGATTTTCGAATTTGTAGAAAAACAAGAGGCCCACGGGCCTTATAGGTCACCCGAGTATTGTGTAACAACTTTCAAACAATTAAATTTGGTTTGTGTTTTAAACCAGAGGCCATGAAATTCACAATACACAATTTTGAAAGAGGCACCTTTGCTTATCATAATAATAAACTTAGCATGCTTACTCTATTTACTTAATACTCAGAGTAACAAGATCAAAGTAACAAAGAGAAAATGCACTTCCACCTTTTAACCAGTTATGAACCTCCCCTCAAAGGAACCACTGACCCTGGGGCCACATATTTCAAAATTTTGCAAATTTTATCATAAAATAGTTGATTAATACAAAAAAAACAGATTTCAAAGCATTAATTTATCTCCAGACTATGTAACCTCCTCCTTCTTCATCATAAATATATATACTTGAATCATTGGCATAAAACACCACGAGCAAAGGAAAAGATTTTCAAAGAATTAATGTATCTTCACTATATAAATAATAGAGCCCCACCCTAACACCAGAACCCCTGACCCTGGGGCCATAAAATTCACAATTTTGAAAGAGGCACTCTTGCTCATCATAAGTATGTACTTATTTAGTTTACTTAATACCCAGGAGCAGAGTAAAAGATTTTCAAAGAATAAATGCATTTTTACTATACAGTAAAACCTGTTTTAAGAGGCCACTCGTGGGAGAATGACAAATTGGCCACATAAGACAGGTGGCCACTTATTCCAGGTTTCAAACCAATGAATTAAAAATTGCGACCACAGTTGTATATTTATTTTCACACGTCTCCAAATCCAATTTCAACACATTTAAACACTTATAAAGTTTTAAGTCACATGAAATCCCTTTTTTTACATTTCATTTTACATGAATTTTTTTAAGAAATCTGTGTGTGTTGGTAATTTAATTGTACAGCCATATAAGTTACATCAAGGAAATCATGAAATGTTCTAACAACTTAGCATTTCCCTTTATGCTGTGTAATTGAAGCCTTTTAATTTTTTTAGATACAAATTTATTTATAAAACATAAAAGGTTAAAATGCGAGACTGACCGCTTGACTTGATAACCTCAGACGAAATTGTAATTAATATGTAGCCTATTGAGTTTATATCATAAAAATATTCAACAACTTACTTTCGTATATTAAGAACACAAAAAATGTTTGTTAACAAATAAATCATTTAACCATATTAATTAAATCATTAAATCCTGACAGAATTCAAATTAAACCTGCAATTATTGGTCATTAACTCATTATCAGCTGTTCATGTTTGGCTTCGTATGAGGATACGAGGTCAGATGTCAAACGGAAATCATGTGACAAAACAGACAAAATGCCCGCTGAAAACAGGCGTTTTGAGCGCACGGGACCTAAAACACTGGCCACTGGCCGCGTTAGACAGGTGGCCGCTTAAATGAGAAAAAATTTTCGGGCGGGATTGAAACTGGCCGCTCATGGGGAGTGCCCGCTGATTAAGGGTGGCCGTAACAACAGGTGCGACTGTATAATCATTAGAGCCCCACCCTAACACCAGAACCCCTGACCCTGGGGCCATAAAATTCTTAATTTTGGAAGAGGCACTCTTGCTTATCATAACTATGTACTTAGTTAGTTTACATAATATCCAGGAGCACACAAGAAGATTTTCAAAGAAAAAATGCATTTTCACTATATACTGTAAACCAACCTTTATTTGCGACAATTTTATTTCGCGATGTATCGGGAGTAAAGTAGTTCGTGATCAAGCCTTTTTTGGAACTGTTTTAATAGAAACCAGAAGTCTCTGTCGAGACTGTAGCTCTACTGGTTTGTACTCATCAAAAACCATTGCACTATTTTATGTATCTTTGTGTAGTCTACTTGTGTGCCAACTTATTTTGAAATCAAACTAAAACTGTAGAAGGAGTAGCATTTTTAAGGGAATTTCACAGAAAATTCTATTTTTAGTAACCATGGCAACACCGTTCATCAAAATCAAAAACCAATGCACTATTCTATGTATCTTAGTGTAGTCTACTTGTGTGCCAACTTATTTTGAAATCAAACTAAAACTGTAGAAGGAGTAGCGTTTTAAAGGAATTTCACAGAAAATTCTATTTTTAGAAACCATGGCAACACCGTTCATCGAAATCAAAAACCGATGCACTATTCCATGTATCTTAGTGTAGTCTACTTGTGTGCCAAGTTATATCGAAATCAGACCAAAACTGTAGAAGAAGTAGCGTTTTTAAGGAATTTCACAGAAAATTCTATTTTTAGTAACCATGGCAACACCGTTCAACGAAATCAAAAACCAATGCACTATTCTATGTATCTTAGTGTAGTCTACTTGTGTGCCAAGTTATATTGAAATCAGACTAAAACTGTCGAAGGAGTAGCTTTTTTAAGCAATTTCACAGAAAATTCTATTTTTAGTAACCATGGCAACATCGTTCATCGAAATCAAAAACCGATGCACTATTCCATGTATCTTAGTGTAGTCTACTTGTGTGCCAAGTTATATTGAAATCAGACCAAAACTGTAGAAGGAGTAGCGTTTTAAAGGAATTTCACAGAAAATTCTATTTTTAGTAATCATGGCAACACCGTTCATCGAAATTAAAAACCGATGCACTATTCTATGTATCTTAGTGTAGTCTACTTGTGTGCAGATTAATATTGAAATCAGACTAAAATTGTAGGAGGAGTAGCGTTTTGAAAAATTGTTTACAGACAGACGGACAGCTAGACAGACAGACGGACGGACGACGGACGCATTACTATCGCATAAGCTCTTCTGGTCTCTGACCAGTAGAGCTAAAAAGAGACATTCAGGACCGGTTCGCGGCGAGAAATATTCACAATGATAAGGCTCTCGAGAACCTCGCGAAAATTTCTCGCACACGAATAAAAGTTGATTTACAGTAATCTATATAGCCCCGCCCTAGCACTAGAACCCCTGACCCTGGGGCCATGAATTTCACAATTTTGGTAGAGGACTCAATGCTCATTACATTCATGCCAACAGTTACCCTGCTTTATGTCCAGGAGTACAGAAGATTTTTAAAGATTGTAATAAATTTAGTGGTTTTGGCCCCACCCCTCAGGCCCTTAGGGGACGGGGACCATAAAATTCATAATTTTTGTTCCCCTTCACCCATAGATGCTGCATACCAAATTTGGTTGAAATTGGTTCAGTGGATTTTGAAAAGAAGCTGAAAACGTTCAAATATTAACACACGACGCACACCAGCACGACAATGGACAAAAACGGATAGCAATACCTCACCTGAATTACTCAGGTGACCTTAAAATTAACCAGTGTGCAGTCAAAACATGCATGGTGTGAAAGGTGTGAATTTCTTATGATGTTATGAAACACAGAATCATCAGTGCATGTGTGTGATGAGCAACCATCTGACAAACTGTTAGGTTTAGTATAGCAGAAAACTGCCACGATAATTATCTACATATACCAGGTAAATTTTGCTCTTTGCTCTGTAAATAAATGTCAAGATAAGCTGGGTACTTAATGACATTCTTTGGTCAAGATATCAGAATTTTGCAAAGCAATTATATAGTAAATACGCTGACATCAACATATCCCAGGCTGTTGACATATCTGATGATGAGGAACAGAAGTTTACCTGTATACTGTTTAATAAAAATATTGTCTTTAAAATTGAGATAAGTGATGTCAAAGTAAAGGAAAGGTCAAGGTAAACAAGAGGCCCATGGGCCACATCACTCACCTGAGCACTGTGGCTAGGAAAAAGTAGAAATTGGTTCATTATTGAATAGTTTAAATCCAAAAGTAGTCCAAAGATCAATCATGGCTTTGCTATTCTTGAGAAGATGATTTTCAACAGTGTTCAAAGAATTTTCCTATACAGTGGAGCCTCATTTCTAGACGCTTTGGTTCCTAGTCAATTTGTCCGGGTATGTGAAGCGTCCGGATATCTGAATCACCAGTTAAAAAGGAGAAAGTAAGGTTAAAAAATTCCGTTCCGATGAAAAGTCGTCCGAATACTGAAGCATCCGGATATCTGACGGTCCACTGTATATGTCTATGGAAAACTTTGACTGGCAATTGTGGCCCCGCCCTACCCCCAAGGGTCATAATTTGAACAAACTTGAATCCTCACTACCTGAGGATGCTTCCATATAAATATGAACAATTATGGCTTTGTAATTCTTTAGAAGAAGATTATTAAGGAATTTACCTATATATTTCTACTTAAAACTTTGGTCGGCCATTGTGGCCCCAACCTACCCCTGGGGGTCATGATTTGAACAAACTTGAATCTACACCTACCTGTATAAAAATATGATCAATTAAGGCTTTGTTATTCTTGAGGAGAGGACTTTTAAAGTATTTTCCTATATATTTCTATGTAAAATTTTGGTCGGCCATTGTGACCCCGCCCTACACTACCTGAGGATGCTTCCAAATAAATATGATCAGATATGGCGTAGTTATTCTTGAGAAGAAGATTTTTAAAGAATTTTCCTCTATATTTCTATGTAAAACTTTGGTTGGCCATTGTGGCCCCGCCCTAACCCGAGGGGTCATGATTTGAACAAACTTGAATCTACACTACCTGAGGATGTTTCTCCATAAGTTTCATCATTCCTGGCACAGTGGTTCTTGAGAAGAAGATATTTAAAACATACCACCAAATTTTCATTAATTCCCAATTATCTCCCCTTGAATGAGGGCATGGCCCTTCATTTGAAAAAACCTGAATCCCCTTTACCCAAGGATGCTTTGTGGGAAGTTTGGTTGAAATTGGCCCAGCGGTTCTTGAGAAGAAGTTGAAAATGTGAAAAAGTTTACAGATAAACGGACAGCTAGACAGACGGACGCGGGACAAAATGTGATCAGAAAAGCTCAGTTGAGCCTTCGGCTCAGGTGAGCTAAAAATGTTGATGCAGTTGAATAGCACCTATTAATATATACTTGCATATAATGTTTGATTAAAATATCTTGAAAAGTTTTGTAGAAACTTAGCTACAAGCTACAATGCAAGGTCCAAGAAAAAGACAAGGTTAAAAAAAGGGCTAAAGTCAAAATATGTTGATCCAGTTGAATAAGTCTGGGGCTCGTAACATAAAGCTTGCTAAGTTTTTGACTTAAGTAGGGTCGTAAGTACGTTTTAGGCACGATCTTAGGACCTGTCTAAGTACTACTTAAGTATGTCTTAAACCGTAACATAAAGCAAACTAAGCTAGGTCTTAGCTAAGTCAAACTTATGTTCAAAATATTTCATATGAGTCAACCTATGGTTTTTGATTTTATATATTAGATATATTGCTAAAAGTGATTCAGTTAGAGTTTTAATTCATTACATATTGAAGTTGACGTCCTTATCTATTGGTTTAAGTTATGTTAGATTAGATTTCGTATTAAAATTATAATTATGTTATAAATTAATCGGAATGTTTAGAAACAAATACCGCACGGTCAGAAAGTGGCGATTTGTGGTTCATTGTAAATGAACGACAATTGTTTAATCACATGAGATGTTTTTTTCCTTTTGTACATGTAACTCTTTTGTTTTGACAAATGTTCACTTACCCTGTTATTATCGCAGACAAGAAAAGACAATCGACCGTCTATCTACTCAAAATTGAAACTCTAAAGAGTTCAATACAAGTTGAATCCCCGCTATGTATCAGACCATGCATGTCAGAAGCAAAAACTGAAGAAGTATTATGATATACTCATTTACAATTTAATCAAGGATACCAAAAAAAAAAAAAAAAAAAAGAAATCGGGATATTTTTTCGTATGTCTCCACTTATCAGCAATTCTCTCTCTCTCTCTCTTTCTCTCTCGAACTGTAGTGAGCCCTGCCTAAATCTGCACTTGTCGCGTTCTACAGATACTTTTTTCATAATATTATTGTTACTGTCATCATCGTCTTTCTTTTCTGTTTTTAACAAATCATTTCAACTCATTTTTTTCAAAGTGAACATACAGATCCACGGTTTATTACTGTGTTTAATTTATTTCTATAACCGAGGTCCCACTAATTTTAGACGTATCCCTAAAATAAAATTTTGTAATTTACATGTATGCTGTGTTGGGAGTGATATTGGAATCAGTGATCAGCCCCCCCCCCCCAACAAAAAAATAAAATTCTTAAATCAGCGTCAAATAGAGATACATGTAATTATTTTTTTTAATGCATAATATGAATAGAGGAATATTTTAGCATCGAAAGTCAACCTTAAAGAATTCTAAATATATGTACAAGAAAGTTAAGATATACTTAAGTCACCTCTACCGGCCGCCTAAGTTTTGCTAAGATTACCAAATCTTAGCACGCTTCTAGTTACGGTCTTAAGTTTTAGACTGTACTTAAGTCCTACTTAAGCATGGTCTTAGACTTAAGTAGCCTTTATGTTACAAGCCCCCGATCATTAAGTACAAACTTAAAACGTTTGATAAAAATGTCTCCAGTTTCTTTGAAATTGAGATTATCAAGGTAGTCAAAGGAAATAAGGCCAAGATGAAAATCTTGATGTAATTTAATATGCTCTCATCAATATGTTTAAGTATATTAAGTTTTTAAAAAATATTTTGAATATTTTCTTTGAAAATGAGCTGAGCACATATTTCAAGCTGAGGTAAAAGTAAAGGTCAAGGTCTAAAATGTTAACACAGTTGAATAGCTCTCACCAGTATGTATCAGCAAATTAGGTTTGATTAACATACTGTACATGTACAATGCATAATTTGGCATAAAATTTAACGTAATCACTGAATATGAACAATGTTTTATTTCAATTTAATGAAAAACTATAACCCTGATAAATTAATGTAAAAATACAATATAAATGTGTGCTTAAAATTAATTTGTCACATTTTTCCTATGCAAAATTTGTTTGCGTTATTTAACTTTGCAATGTTAGAAACGGCTCTTACATCTATTTAAAAGTACACCCATTTTGAATGGCACTTAATTCACATTTAAGATTAACAAAATAAATAATTATGAAGAGGGAAAATTAGAGAATAGAAATATAAGCATAAAGCATAGTATTCAATTTGTCAACACTGCCAGGTGTGTTATAGAACTGAAAACATTTAAAAAATATGAATTCAATGCTTAAGGTCATTCACAACATAGTTTGAACTTTATTGGGTTCTTCGCTGGCGTTGAAGAGTTCCACTAAATGAAGGACCTGCGTGCAATATTTTTAATGTCTATATATGGATTTGTACACCTCTTCTAAAACAATTTTTGATGAAAAAATCTGGAATTTATGTTTTGTAATTTTTGTACATTTTTCTTTGAATAATGCAATTTTTTTTAAATTTGATATCTTTTCAAAATCCCTGGTAAGGCATGCTGATTTTTTGTCAAGGAACATGGTATTACGAGTTAAAATTTAGAATATCTTGATAAATTATCAAAGAGCAGATTTCAAAGTACATGTATTACTTTTTTTTCAGACTATGTAACACCCCTCCCCCCCCCAATGCATGGGACCTGAAATTAACCTTCAGGAGGCACCTTTCTTCATCATAAATATATACTTAGATCATTGGCATTATACCAAGGAGTAAAGGAAAATATTTCCAAAGAATTCATGCATTTTAACAATATAATCATTAAAGAGCCCCACCCTATCAACAGAACCCCTGACCCAGGGGTCATGAAATTCACAAATTGGGAAAAAGCATCCTCATAATAACTATGTACATAGTTCATTGGTTTAATACTCAGGAGCCTACGAGAATTTTAAAGAATTAATGTATTTTCACTATTATAATCAGCAGAGCCCCGCCATAACACCAGAACCCCTGACCCTGGGGCCATGAAATTCATAATTTTGGAAGAGGCAGACTTATTCAATATAACCATGTACTTGGTTAGTTTATTTCATACTCAGGAGAAGAGAAGAAGATTTTTTAAAGATTAATGTCTTTTCACAATATAAACAATTAAAGAGCTCCACCCTAACACCAGAACCCCTCACTCATGGGCTGTGAAATTCACAATTTTAAAAGAGGCATTCTTGGTCATCATAACTATTAAGTACTTAGTTTGTTTAATATCCAGGAGCAGAGAAGAAGATTTTCAAAGAATTAAAGCATTTTCACTATATAACCAATAGACCCCTGCCTTAAAACCAGAATCCCTGACCCAGGGGCCATGAAATTCAAAAATTGGGAAGAAGCATCCTTCCTTATCATAACTATGTACATAGTTTGTTGGTTAAATATCCAAGCGAAGAGGAGAAGATTTTTTAAGAATTTATGCATTTTCACTATATAGTCAATAGAGCCCTGCCCTAACACAAGAATCCCTGACCCAGGGGCCATGAAATTCACAATTTTGGAAGAGACAATCTTATTCAAAATAACTATGTACTTACTTAGCTTATTTAATGCCCAGGAGCATAGAAGATTTTCATAGAAATAATGCATTTTCACTTTACAGTCTATTTAGCCCCACCCTAGCACTAGCACTCCTGACCCTGGGGCCATAAATTTCACAATTTCGGTAGAGGACTTAATGCTGATTACAATCATGCCAACAGCTTGACTGCTTGATGTCCAGGAGAATAGAAGAAGATTCTTAAAGATTGCACTAATTTTTGTGGTTTGGCCCCTCCCCTCAGGCCCCAGGGTGGCAGGGACCATGAAATTCATAATTTCTGTTCCCCTTCACCCACAGATGCTTTGTGCCAAAATTGGTTGAAATTGGTTGAGCGGCTTAAAAGAAGAAGCTGAAAATCTTCAAATGTTAACGCTTGGGGCACGACAGACAACGCTCGGCAATGGACAACAACGGATAGCAATAGGTCATCTGAATTTACTCAGATGACTTAAAAAGAGGTCAAGTCAAAGTACAAATCTTGATTCTCTTGAATAACCTTTACCACAATACAAACTTTAACCCCCCAGGGGGCCATGATTTGAACAAACTAAAAATCTACACTACCTGATGATGATTCCCTATAAATATCACTAATCATGGCTTCAAAGTACTTGAAATGAAGATTTTAAAAGGTTTCCCTATATATTCCTATGTAAAACTTTTATTTGCCATATGCCCCACCCTACCACTGGGGGTCATGATTTGAACAAACTTGAATCTACAGTTCTACACTACCCTAGGGTGCTTACACATGAGTTTCATTTTTCGTGGCCCAGTGGTTCTTGAAAAAAAGATTTTTAAAGATTTTTCTTATATATTCCTATGTAAAACTTTGATCAGCCATTTTGGCCCCACCCTACCCCTGGGGGTCATGATTTGAACAAACTTGTATCAACACTACCTGAGGATCATTCCACATTAGTTTCATCTTTCATGGCCCAGTGGTTCTTGAGAAAAAGATTTTTACAGATTTTTCCTATATATTCCTATGTTAAACTTTGAATGGCCTTTTACAGATTTTTCCTATATATTCCTATGTTAAACTTTGAATGGCCATTTTGGCCCCACCTACCCCAGAGGGGTCACAATTTGAATAAACTTGAATGTACACTACCTGAGGATGATTCCACATGAGTTTCATCTTTCCTGGCCCATTGGTTCTTGAGAAGAAGATTTTTATAGATGTCTCCTATATATTCCTATGTTACAGTAAAACTTTGATCAGCCATTTTGGCCCCATCCTACCTCCGGGGGTCATGATTTGAACAAACCTGAATCTACACTACCTGAGCATGATTCCACATGAGTTTCATCTTTCCTGGCCCAGT
>NW_026933041.1:22500-54396 GCF_032062105.1 Saccostrea cuccullata
AGGGCATATAACCAGTTATTCCAGAATTGACCCCACTCTTAGAAAATGGTTCTGCAAAATAGCATAGTTTCTCAAAATGTGAAAAATGGAAAATTTGGCATTTTTTGAGAAATTTAAGGTTAAATAAAAAAAATTGTCTACGGAAATTTTTCAAATCATATGCGTGTCGTCAAACGTCAGTATTAGTAGTGTCCCCTCATGAAAAAATTGGAGTGGGATCTCAATGCTATTTTTAGTAACATGTATCTAAAAATAGACATATTTCAGAAAAATCCAAAAAATGAAATTTGGGCGGAGTTTAAGATGCCATTGCTAGGTAATTATGAAACATACTGTAAAAGTCAATATGCTAATGTAAGAGACTGGACATCAATAACTACCATGCATATTATTTTCAGGGATTTCCATTTTCTATTTATAGCTTCAAATGCCTAAATATAGACATGTCTCATAAAATGATGAAAAATGTCAATTTTCCATCATTTTGAAGCTCCACTAAAGCATAAATAACCAGAAGTCTCTGTCGAGACTGAAGCTCTACTGGTTTGAACTTATAGCAAAGGAAAAGAAAAGTACTTAAGCAGCTGGGATTTGAAATTTTACAACAGCAATAAATAGAATAATGATCGTTGATAGTCTCTTTATGTTCTTAGTGTAGTCTACTTGTGTGCCAAGTTATATTGAAATCAGACCAAAACTGTAGGAGGAGTAGCATTTTGAAACAATTTTACAGTCATTTCTATTTTTAGTAACCATAGCAACACCGTTCATCAAAATTAAAATTAAAATTCGATACACAGAATTATGTATCTTAGTGTATTCTACTTGTGTGCCAAGTTATACTGAAATCAGACCAAAACTGTAGGAGGAATAGCATTTTGAAACAATTTTACAGATATTTCTATTTTTAGTAACCACGGCAACACCGTTCATCGAAATCAAAAACCGATACACAGATTTATGTTTCTTAGTGTAGTCTACTTTTGTGCCAAGTTATACAGAAATCAGACCAAAACTGTAGGAGGAGTAGCATTTTGAAAGAATTTCACAGAAATTTCTATTTTTAGTAACCACGGCAACACCGTTCATCGAAATCAAAAACCGATACACAGAATTATGTATCTTAGTGTAGTCTACTTGTGTGCCAAGTTATACTGAAATCAGACCAAAACTGTAGGAGGAGTAGCATTTTGAGAGAATTTCACAGAAATTTCTATTTTTAATAACCACAGCAACACCGTTCATCGAAATCAAAAACCGATACACAGAATTATGTATCTTAGTGTAGTCTACTTGTGTGCTAAGTTATATTGAAATTAGACCAAAACTGTAGGAGGAGTAGCATTTTGAAAAATTGTTTACAGACAGACGGACAGACAGACAGACAGACGGACGGACGCCGGACGCATTACTATCGCATAAACTCTTCTGGTCTCTGACCAGTAGAGCTAATAAAAATATGGATCTCTCCTATATTTCATCAATAAGAACAAGGAATAGTATAATATCTCACAAATCATTGAGGACAGGCTCTCATCTCTATAAATAGTACAAATGTCTAAAAATAGACACATGAAATTAACTGTTTAATGTTGATTTTCCACTAATTCTCAAATTAGAGATGGGAAATTTAACGACTTTCTCTCATTAAATGTAACTGATATAATGTGACTGACAAGAACAAAAGAACATTCAATGGAATGCAGCATGATAAGCAAAGGTTTCCATTTCTATTTATAGTAACACATGTTTAAAAATAGACGTAATGCAAAATATCGGGAAAATGTCGTTTTTTGTACTTTTTTTCTAAAATTTTGGATGAATAATTGCTGACTATTTGTTTTTAACTGCTTTGGCATATGGTGACCAATAAGTAAAAGAAAGCATTATATCAAATACAAAATGAGAAGCAGTGGTTTCCATTTCTATTTATAGTAACACATGTTTAAAAATAGACGTACTGCAAATTATCAGAAAAATGAAGTTTTTTGTACTTTTTTTCTCACACTTTGGATGAACAATTGCAGACTATATGTTTTAACTGCTATTGGCATATGGTGACCAACAAGTAAAAGAAAGCATATATGAAATACAGAATGAGAAGCATAAGTTTCCATTTCTATTTATAGTAACACATGTTTGAAAATAGACATACTGCAAATTCTCGAGAAAATATAGACTTTTGCATTTTTTTAACATCAGGAATGGACAATGTGCAGACAAACGGCTGATATTTGTTATGGATGGAAGGTGACTAACGAGTATGAAAAAGCTTTAGCAAAAATGTATAAGAATAATGTGTAAAGGTATTTTTCCATTTCTACCTATACTAACGCATAGTTATAAATAGACATTCAACAATTAATCAAGAAAATGTAGAATCATTCTATTTTCTCAAAATAGGGATAGGAAATTGCAGTCAAACTTTCATTAGCTGTAACTGACATAATGTAACCGATACGTACAAGAGAGCAGTAACCGAAATGCATTATAAGGTGGGTTTCCATTTTTATTATAGTAACACGTTTTAAAATTAAGGCTCAAGTGAGCTTTTATGATCATTTGTGCCTTGTCAGTCGTTGTCATTC
Organism: Saccostrea cuccullata; assembly: GCF_032062105.1. NCBI lineage: Eukaryota > Metazoa > Mollusca > Bivalvia > Ostreida > Ostreidae > Saccostrea > Saccostrea cuccullata. The sequence goes on from NW_026933041.1 coordinate 25,089, forward strand.
TCATTGTAAAATTTTTGTATTTTCATCTTCTTATCAAGAACCACTGGGTTAATTTCAATTTAACTTGCCGCAAAGTATCCTTGAATGGAGGAATAATACCTTTTCTCTGTTCGATTTTTCACTAAGCTAATAATTCATATTTCTGACCAATATTAGTTTGTTTAAACGCCTATTAATAGCAAAGCCATTTCTGTAGCTAAAGTTACTCCCCATCCTCTCATAAAGACAAGTTAATTCTTATAGTAGTAGTAGTATTTAAAAACGTAACAAGGAATCTTTTTCAAACACTGATACCAATGTATGACAGCTTATTGCCATGAAAATCAAGTCTGTAAAAAGAAGATAAAACTCTAGGGTCATAACAAAATACTGGTGAATTTTTAATTTGTTACATTCGTGTCGGAAGCAAATTAAAAGTGAAGAGGGGGGTCCAAACATGAAATCCTACTTCATGGGAGGGGGATCAAACTTCTTTCAGTACCATTTTTTTTCTTTCAAACACTACCACTTACCCTTATTCGACTACACTGCAACATGCCTGCTGAAAGGGGGGGGGGCTAAATCTACACCCCAACGTTTATTACCTATATGATGTCTATCTTTGAATCCCTCCCCCCGGTTCCAACACCTACATGTATGTTTATACGTAAAATAAATTTATAAAAACCAAAACAACAACTATTTTTAAATACTTTAGTTAAAGTCTAGAGAAATATATACATGCATGTATAGAGAGAGAGAAATCGAAAGTAAGCCAACTCAAAAAATTTGGGCAAATTTCGGATTACTTTTTAACTAATTGTGGTGAGGCATGCATGGATCAAAAGGGATCTGGAATATTCAACTTTATTAACCCCCCCAACGAAGTTTGGGGGTATATAGGAATCAGCTTGTCCATCTGTCCATCTGTCTGTGCAAAAGTGTCCGGTTCATATCTTCCTTAATGAGGAACATTAGAATCTACTACTGCACACTAAGATTGCCCATGACCTAAGGGTGTGTAATAACCTTGACCCAAGGTCATTTGGGAAACTTCAAGGTCACTGGAAGAAAATTTCATAATTCTTGTCCGGTCCAAATCTTTTTTATGGATAAACTTGTTAGGTTCTCATTTCACACAAAGATTGTCCATGACCTAAGAGTGTGTCATGACCTTGATGCAAGGTCATTTGTTGAAGTTCAAGGTCACTTGAAGAAAATTTTTTTATTATTTGTGTCTGGTCCATATCTTTTTTATGGCTTAACCTGAATCTACAACTTCACACAAACATTGCTTATTACCTGATTTTCTGTCATGACTTTGATCCAAGGTCATTAATGCAAGGTCAAGGTCACTGACAGAAAAAGTTCATAATTCGTGTCTGGTCCGTATATTTAGTCTGTTTTTTTTATTATTAAAACGCGCCTTCGTTTCATTTATGAAAATATTATGAGCAATTACATTTGCATTAAAAATGTTTTAGCAGTTCTCTCTTCTCTTAGATCCAATTGATATTTATGATTTAGCACCTCTGAAAAACCCAGCGGGGGTATTTAGTCCCGTTTGGACAGTTCTAGTTTAAACTGACATAGTGATTTGAGCCATCGCCTCCTAGAGAAAATTTTCTGGATCCACCTAACAAAAAAAATTCAATCGGGCTCGGGCTGTCGACCTGAATATAAACGTTAATGCTTAATTTATAAAGAAAATCGCTGTCATTTGAGTGTTTTAATGCAGGGAGAACATACTTTTGTGATGTGGAATGAGGTGGACGCACCGGCGCGCCGAATACAATTAGCCATGTCAGTTACAGCTAATGAAACTTTGACTGCTAATTTCATATCCCTAATTTGAGAAAAACGAATGATTATTTTTTTTCCTGATTATTTATAAATATGTGTTACTATAGGCAGAAATGTAAAAATACCCTTAAACATTATTCTTATACACTTTAGCTAAAGTTTTTTCATACTCGTTAGTCACATTCTGTCAATAACAAATGAAAGCCGTATGTCTGCACTTTGACCATCCCTGATGTTAGAAAAAAAGTGCAAAAGTCTACATTTTCTCGAGAATTTGCAGCATGTCTATTTTCAAACATGTGTTACTATAAATAGAAATAGAAACCTCTGCTTCTCATTCTGTATTTCATATATGCAGACCTGCCAACCAAAATTGATGCTGTGGGGGGTCATGACCCAACATTCAGAACTGAAATGTTGGGTCATAGCCCGCGGCAAAATTTTTCGAGGTTTGAGTAACCAAATGCTCCCAAATTTTTAGGCATCAATGTAAACAGCCAAACACATGCATGTATATGTTATATTTTATTGCAGACTTAATTTTTACTAAGTACAGGCTACTTTTGCTTGAATAGGAACACTTTCAGATGGATAGTAAGATTCACATACTTTCAGTTCAATGGAATTTTTGCAAAGTTTTAAAAATGTATATAGTTTCTGGGAAACATTTGTTACATTCTACAATGATTAATTTTTAACATATTACAAAATTGTAATCAGACATTATATTGAAAGAAATATTGAAAAATTGCAGGGGGGTGGTGGTAAGAAATATGTGCCATTTAATTTCCTATTATTAATTTTATAACACATACAAAAATATAAAATGAATCAAAAACTACAAAATAAATTATGAAGGATACCTAACACCCCAAACATTTTTACAAAAACTTAAAATCGTTAGAGTCATAATGTGACAAGTGGGTATTCCCTTGTCAAAGCCATTTAACAAAGAAACACAACGTACAATACTACATTTTGGGAGAGGGGGAAGAAATTCAATATACTTCACTTGAGACTCTTTTGCTTCATCTTAATTAACATCATCTTCTTTTGACCACTACACTTAAGGGTGGACCTATGTCGTTCGACGTCAAAGCAGCGTTATGTGACGTCACAATAGCGACGTTTGTTTTTTTTCCGCTGACTGTTGCAACTGTGATTATAGGCATAACATTGTTATTAATCAAAAACGTATACAGTTTACAATAAGAAAATTTTTTCATCATTTAAAACAGTTTTATTTGATTTATGGAGTTTGTTAATATCAGAATTCTCTTCCTTTGTTTGATAATTCATAGCAATTTCAGTTGTAAAGAAATACTTCCAAGATATGCTGATATAAAAATGCAAAAAATATAAGATAAAATATAAGATAAAATTCAGCAAAGACAGCGGCTTAAATTAGGGAGACATGTTTAAGTTTATGATTACCATCAATTGTATTTTCTGGATAAAACTAAGAAAAAATTAAGAAATGTACTTGTACCTATATTCACTTATTGATTTAAAGTGTATGTAGATTTTATTGTATAAAGTCATTCCTATGTTCTATTAGGTGTTGGTTGTTGACGGGGAAGGGGGGGGGGGGGCAGAATGATTATAATTAAGAAGAAAAGAGTTTATCTGTTTAAATTATTTCTTATCAAAACAAAATACTCGTTTTTTGCAAAAGTTTTATATTCAGATGTTTGTCAGTGCTAACTTACCTTTTTTTTTAGTGCAGAAAGGTCAATATTTAAGACAGAAGGGTACGAAATTAAAGAAAACGTCATATTTCTCGTTTATTTTATCATAAAGGTATACTTTTTTCCTTGTTAAAATAAAGAAAGGGATCGTTTCTTTCAAAAATATGAACTACAACATTTTCACACAAAGACTTTTCAAGATATTACCTGTTATGCATGTCGGAATTGTAAAAAATACGACATGAAAAACGGGGTGATACTTACATTAAGCTCCTTTATAATTTTTCATGCGTGATGAATTACAATGAATTTGCCTTCATTTTAAAGATACAAGTCATATAAATTAAATACATGTTGATATCGAATGTGATTTGACATTTTTGGTTCTTTTTAGCACATGTTTGGAGTAGAACAATAATGTCTGAAAATAATCTTTTTTTAGCATTTCACACTGTTTTTGCACGTGCTCCTGTGTAAAAATAAGTATGTAAAGGTATTGTTTTTAATACCTAAAAATTAAGATCAAGTGGTCAGGAAAGAAATGTCAAAGTTTTAAAAATTTCACACAAAGACTTTTCGGACATAGGCCCCCCCTTAACAATAATTTCAATATAAGCAGATAAAATCAGCTGTTATCAGTTATGCTTTGTAGTTTCGGGTTTTTTTTACTTTTGTTTTTAAAAAAACGATCCCAATTTTAATACTGTTTGTTTATCATATCATTGTATTTAATTAATTAATTTCTGTTTTTAATAAAATGATATTTTATTAACCCCTAAATCTATGTGGTTCACCATGCATATAGTCATATGCCCCTTCAAAATGGATACGTATAATCCCCTAACTGCTCCAGGCATGTTACCTGTACAGCTGTGTCAATGTGTGCGTTCAAGCGTGAAGTGATTTCCCGTGGCTAATTAACAGTTTTTTTTAACACCTCGGCAAACAAAGATACTAATTTGTGTGCATTGAATAAACAAGTCTGATGTTCATATCCTGATTTATAAAACACAAATCGGAAATTTTAGGATGAATTTTCAGATCTTTCTTACGGGGACAAACGTGCTTTATTAATTTGGGTCAAAAACTGGAGATGATCGATTTTGCAGGTGAAAACAATGACATACCATGGGTCATTATGAGTGGAGGGTGTGAGGTCAATTTTGCGGGTGTGACCCACCGAATGCGGGTCACTTGGCAGGTCTGTATATGCTTTCTTTTACTTGTTGGTCACTGAATGCCAATAGCAGTAAAAAACATATTGTCTGCAATTGCTCATCCAAAATGTGAGAAAAAAAGTACAAAAAACTACATTTTTTCCGATAGTTTACAGTATGTCTATCTTTAAACTCATGTTACTATAAATAGAAACGGAAACCTCTGCTTCTCATTCTGTATTTGATATAATGCTTTCTTTTACTTGTTGGTTACCATATGCCAATAGCAGTTAAAAACAGATAGTCAGCAATTATTCATCCAAAATTTAGAAAAAATACAAAAAATGATATTTTTCCAAAATATTCTGCATCACGTCTATTTTTAAACATGTGTTACTATAAATAGAAATGGAAACCTCTGCTTCTCATTCTGTATTTCGTATATGCTTTCTTTTACTTGTTGGTCACCATATGCCAATAGCAGTTAAAAACATATAGTCTGCAATTGTTCATCCAAAATGTGAGAAAAAAGTACAAAAAACTACATTTTTCTGATATTTTGCAGTACGTCTATTTTTAAACATGTGTTACTACAAATAGAAATGGAAACCACTGCTTCTCATTTTGTATTTAATATAAGGCTTTCTTTTACTTGTTGGTCACCATATGCCAATAGCAGTTAAAAACAGATAGTCAGCAATTATTCATCCAAAATTTTAGAAAAAAGTACAAAAAACGACATTTTCCCGATATTTTGCATTACGTCTATTTTTAAACATGTGTTACTATAAATAGAAATGGAAACCTTTGCTTATCATGCTGCATTCCATTGAATGTTCTTTTGTTCTTGTCAGTCACATAATATCAGTTACAGTTAATGACAGAAAGTCGGTAAATTTCCCATCTCTAATTTGAGAATTAGTGGAAAATCAACATTAAACAGTTAATTTCATATGTGTCTATTTTTAGACATATGTACTATTTATAGAGATGAGAGCCTGTCCTCAATAATTTGTGAGATATTATACTATTCCTTGTTCTTATTGATGAAATATTGGAGAAATCCATATTTTTATTATTTATGCTTCAGTGGAGCTTCAAAATGATGGAAAATTGACATTTTTCATCATTTTATGAGACATGTCTATATTTAGGCATTTGAAGCTATAAATAGAAAATGGAAATCCCTGAAAATAATATGCATGGTAGTTATTGATGTCCAGTCTCTTACATTAGCATATTGACTTTTACAGTATATTTCATAATTACCTAGCAATGGCATCTTAAACTCTGCCCAAATTTCATTTTTTGGATTTTTCTGAAATATGTCTATTTTTAGATACATGTTACTAAAAATAGCATTGAGATCCCACTCCAATTTTTTCATGAGGGGACACTACTAATACTGACGTTTGACGACACGCTTTTGATTTGAAAAATTTCCGTAGACAATTTTTTTTATTTAACCTTAAATTTCTCAAAAAATGCCAAATTTTCCATTTTTCACATTTTGAGAAACTATGCTATTTTGCAGAACCATTTTCTAAGAGTGGGGTCAATTCTGGAATAACTGGTTATATGCCCTGTATTCTTTAACAGTTGATGTTTTCTTATGATACAAAGATTTATATTTGAGTTCACTACATAAAGATAAAAATGCATTCATATTTCCACAATTTTCATGTTTTTGTTTGGTCAAAAATGGTCGAAAATGGCCAAATTCAATGGATCCGTCTCCATGGCAACCGGGTGCACGTGGGAAACTTCTAATACCATATTTGCTGGTTTTGTACCAAGGTGCACCTGTGGTGCAAATTTCATCAAAATCGGAGATATGTCGTTTCCAAGCCCTATAGTAAATTTTTTGGTGTTTACAGAGAATGCATGTTAATAAACATTTACTTCAAAGACATAATCTGTATTTCCTTGGATACCTAAAAAAAAATTTAAGTAGTGTAATTGTACTGAAAACTAGAGGTACTGTGAGCAATGAGCTCACTAAATGATACCCCCCGCCTCCCATATGATTACTATGGCAAAGTCCATGTTTTGCTGTGGCCGGGAAACCCTAAATATGTGTCGGATCAAAAAGTAAAATAAAATGGCAATATGTAATAAAGATTCTGTATAAGTTTTATTAAATTTCACTCAGTGGTATAAGAGGAGTTGCAGATAAGAGATGGGTACCCCAAGGCATAACAGAGAGACGGATGGATGGACGGACATACAGCTAGACAGACGGATGGACGGACATACCGATTACAGTACACCCTTCCACTTTTCAACCAGGGGGGATAAAAAAGAAGTTAGGGGCAATTTTAGTGGGTGGTTTGGAGTACATTCAAACAAATCATTTTTACTGTTTGCTCCAGAGGCAGACATGAAATGCAATTTCATTATAAAATCAAAAGGGCCCCACCTTAACACCAGAACTATGGGCAATGAAATTCATAATTGTCGGAAGAAGCATACCTGTTTATCATTTACATGCATTAAATTTCTCTGATAAATACCCAAAAGCTAAAATATTCTTAAATAATTAATAAATTTTCAATTTGAAATAAATTTTTAAGCTTACTGCAGATACAGTTCTAAGCGCTAAGCCTTGTGTTTATATGCATTAACAAAACATATGTAAAACTTTGATCCCTCATTGTGGCCCCTGTCCCTACCCCCACATTTCATCATTTGAACAAACTTCAATTTACACTGTGTAAAGATTAATTGATCGTATTTTGTTTTACGTCCTATTGGAGAATTTTTCACTCATACATAGACGTCACCATATACCGGTGAAGGGCTTCAAATTTTGACTTTTACTTGGCACTTACCGCCATTTAGCAGTGAGGATTCTTCATCTTGCCAACGCCTGTCATGACATGGGGCCTTGGTTTTTCAGGTCTTATCTGAAGTACCCACAACTTTCACTTCAAAGTACCGAGCGGATGGTGAAGGAACAGTTGCTACCCACTTTTTTATTGACTTAGGTCAGTCATGGCCAAGATTCGAAATCACAAACTCCCAATCACAGAGCCACTATGTAAAGGTTTCCTGTAAGTTTAAACTTTTTTGGCCTCGTGGTTCTTGAGAAGAAGATTTTGAAATCATGCCATCAAATTTTCACTATTTCTGAATTATTTCCCCTAAAATGAGAATGTTCAAGGAAGCTATGTGCCAAGTTTGGTTGAAAATGGTACAGTAGTTCTGGAGAAGAAGTGAAATTGTAAAAAGTTTACAATGATAATAACGACAAAAGGACAACAAACAAATTTTGATCAGAAAAGCTTACCTGAGTCTTCTGATCAGGTGAGCTAAAAAGTTAGTTAATATCAGTTTTGGGTCTGGTGGCTGGTGCTAGACAGAGCCTTACTGGAAGCCCAGAGGCTAAATTGCAAAAGTAAAACCATTTTTTGCATCAGTTAAAATGCTTAAATAATGAGGTCAGCCATGTATTTCATGACAAAGATGCCACTTCACCTTGTTAAAACATTGTCTTCTCCTTGTAGTCCCACAGTGTAACATTCTATAATGTCTGCAATTATTTTTTAAAACATAGATACACTAAATAAACTTGAATCTACACTATGTCTGAAAGCTTTCACATCAGAATCATCTTTCCTGGATTAGTGGTTCTTGAGAAGAAGACTTTTAAATGACCCCACCAATTTTTTTTAAGATTTCTCAATAATGTCTCTCCTTGGAAGGTCTGAACCTTCTTTGAAGAAAATGAATTTTTCTCCACCCAAAGATACACTGTGCCAATTTTGGTTGAAATTGGCCAAGTGATAAATTTGTAAAGTTTACGATGACAACAGTGACAACAACAGACAAAAGAAAAATTTTGTTCAGGAAAGCTCAATTGGAGCATTGAGCTTGTGGAGCTCAAAACACATCATAATGATGCACACCACTTATTAACATCTGTATCCATGGTGAAAAGCTGATGATTCTTTTAACCAATCAAAACTTAATCAAGTAAGGGATTCATGATATCTTACTTCTCGACAGTTCTGTCTCCTCTTCTGTTCCTTCTACCTCTATACATAGGACCTTAAGTTTTCCTCCATATGCCATACTTTGCACATCAGTGTGTGCTGTTCTACTGCTTGAAGTCTCACCTCAAAAGGAAAAGAAATTTAATCTAAATTGAAATTTAGGTACATATTGTATTTTCATTGCTATACTTTTAAATAATATTTTCTGAAACTTTTAGTTTTCTTCTCTTTACACTGTAAGCCATCTATATTTATAGAGAGCAATTTTCATAGTATCAATTTCTACTACTGTAAAACGAGAAAATTTGGCGCATACGTATTTTAGCGCAAACGCAAGTGGGAATGCATTGGCGCAAATAAATTTTAGCGCTTGCACTTCTCAGTAAAATATATAAATGTGAAATTGTTTTTTTATCCACACTTGTATTTGACTTTGGTTAGTCAAGCACGGAAACACATTAGTACTCCTGTATATCAGTAAACATTCGTTAACTTTACCGCGGTACGTGTTGCCATCACATGGACGTGGTACAAAGTTAAAATTTATTTTATTTTCATTTTCAATTAAAAGAAATGGAGTATTTACTCATTTAAATCATATAAAAACAATGCATGCGTCGACAGAAAATTACTTAGATAAAACGGTAATCCTAATCAGGTATTGTCTGCAAGCTCAATCGCCATGCTTGATTGCATTGTTTACCTCGAGGCGATAGATGATTGACACGCAGAGAAGCCAAACTTTGAAGGTGCTAATGATAATAATCGGGTAACAACTACTGGATTAACAATAGTTTAATTAAATTATAATTTGGCAGAACTTTCTGTCTTCCTAACAAGTGCAGTGCTAGTGTGTGTATAAAATCCAATGATCCTTCGGCATTATGTAATCGCGCATTCCGGTTTACATATACTTATGTAAAAGCTTTGAACACACACACAAAAAAAATGATATATATTTAGAAATCCTTTAGCGCACAATAAATTTTAGCGCTCAGGAGCTCTTGCGCCACAGGCGCTAAAATTAGTAGTGCGCCAAATATTCTCGTTTTACAGTATTAACATTGAAGCAACCACCAAATAGTTACAAACCTTATTCCATAAACATAAAAAAAGCATACCCCTTTCACTCTCAGAAACCATTTTTGCTGTCTGCTGCATCTGACTTTGATCATGTTGATGCCAATTTTTCTTCTCTTTCATATTTAAATCTAGACCAAGAATTGAATCATTTTACAATATGTTTATAATTTACATGTAATGCAATCTGTGAAACAATGTTCTGAAGGCTTTAAATCTGACACATATACTTAAAATGTCTTTTTTTTAATATTTTGAATAATTTAATAAATTGTTCTAAAATCCAACAAAAGCTTCATATAAGAGATGACGACCTAGTTTTTAATGATTAAATTGCACACTTAATTGTTTCTTAGTTCAAAGAGCTTGGTAGAAGGCTTTTAATTAGCTGCCATACTTGCAATTTCCATGTACAAGAAATAAAATTTGGATTGTTTTCAAAAGGTGAAAGGAGAGAAAGATGCTTATTTTTTTTCATTTTTCATTCAAATGAAATATTTCAGATCAACTGACGGTAAATAAATATCCCATGCTAAACAATCCCAAATTTGTGGCCCCACCCTATCAAATCTAAATCTACACTATGTCAGAGAGCTTTCACAATAAGTTGTATCTTCACCGGCCCCATGATCATTATGCAGTTTTTATTTTATTAACCCGACCCCTTTGTAAAACATTTTTTCTTGATTATTTCCCCTTACAAGAATATGTGGTCCTTTATCTTAATAAATATTAATCCCCAATCCCAAGGGAATTTTCTCAAAGTTTGGTCGAAATTAGATCAGCAGATTTGGAAGAATTAACAACAATGAGAACAGTAATGACAAACACATATAAATTTCAACCAGAAAAGCTCAACTGAGCTTTTGGCTAAATGGGTAAGCTAAAAATCACTCTTACATGTGTCATTTTCCTTTCTGTCCATACTGAATTGAAATTCAAATGCCATTGCTGGTTTTGGTGCCCTCATTTTGGATGAATCTGTGAAGAAAACACCCAAATATTTAAATGAGCTGTTCGAAGCAAAAACCCCATTTTATGTCCAAATTAATGTTTAAAATTTTTTTTTTTCTTTGAAAATAAAGTACAATTTGTGGTGAGTATATACAGATGTCTCTTGCCCATTCATGACTGTATACAAAATGTCACATATTTTGACCCCATTCATGGGCTCAAGGCGGTACACCAAAATTTATAGGAAATGAAAATATGATCAGTATTTTGAAAACTTCCATTTTTCTTTCATTTTCGCTCTGGCAACACCAGAAATCACATTCAATGCATGACTTACTCCTCTTGGGTATTAATATAAACAAAACATCATGAACGAAGGTCTGAAACATTCCTGACCAGCGATAATTACATTAATTTGTCATTGAAAAGGGTTTTCTTTCAACTGTAATTAGTTAAAATTTTGTCAATAGAAATTAAAGATGTTTCAAAGAGTGTAAAATTGTTTGATTAAAATTTCAGATAGATAGAATAAATATGCTGGATTTTAGTCACAGATCTTAGTGTTTCTATAAATTTTTTACTGTGTCACATGCATAAAATTTGAATTGTTACTGTGTTGGAGAAAATTGGGACTAACACAGTAAAACAGATTATGGAGTTCTCTAACCTGGTAAATTTGTAGAATAGACATTGATCATTACTGCAATTAAAAGAAAATTGCCTCTTTTGAAAGTTAATTTTCAAGCAAATTTCGCAGATCCTTAAGTGCAGTCATCCTTTATTAAGGTATTCAATGTATTACGACCATATTTTGTACCTAATAAATGAATGATCAGACAGTTTTAATTAAATACAAGTAGTAAGTTCAATACAAGAGTAGTAAGCTATATTACCACTAATGATGTCATAATGGCGATGTTTTAATCTCAAGTGAATCCATTCGTCCTGCTTGCATTGTACTGGTTTAATTTCTCTAGTCTGTTTTCTTGTCATTTTACTGTTGTTAAAATGGTACATAGATATGAAGATTGTTACACCGTAATAGTCCGCTGATGCTTGGACAACAGTGTCATCAACCCATTCTCCTTCGCGGCTGTGTCTCCTGTAAAATACATTCGAAGACATTGCCTACAATGTTCACACGCTGATAAACAATGGAGAAAGCAAACCTTTTGATCAGACATTAAAAATAAAAAAATACCTCCCTCATCTACTTTATTGTCAAAATGATAAATAAAATGCCTCTCGTCTGCATCTGTTTTGGAGAAAATTGGCCTGAGAATCAGAGAATTAAATCTAGATAGTCTCAGAAAATCTCACTTGAGCTCTCAGCTCAGGTGAGCTAAAAATGACAGTAAGGTTGAGGGCAACATTGATTATAATAGTCCCCACGGAATGAAATATTGTAGGACGCAGCACGGAAGGCAATATTTTCATTCACAAGGGGATAACATAATCAATGTTACCACTAAATACAGTCAATAATTGATTTGTTATGGAACAAAATAAAGGATCTGTAGATATGTCACAATTATACTGTACAATACTGCATACAGGGTTATTTTCGCCCCGTTTTATTCACACTTTCCCATTTTACAGTTCTATTAACAGATTAAAGAAATTATACTGTCTTTTCTGAATTTGTCCCATCTTACATGTAAATTTGCCCACTTGTGGGTTAAGCAAATATGGAGAAAATAAAACAGAAGTCAATTTTAGTGAAAATTTCCCTGTATACAGTATATGTTTTTCATGCCTAGCTTTGACTCAATTTTTTATATCACACCCTTGTTCTTATGGTAGAGGATACAAGTAGAAGCCATGTGCAAAACAGTCTATAAATATAAACAAACCTCAAATACTTTTTGTAATCATCATTATCCTCAGCCTCATAATCCTTATTAATTCTCAGATTTTTTATATATTGATCCTCGAATTGTGCCATGAAATTGATGATGTTTAGGCGAATGTCTTGGTATAGATCCTGCCTTCCATACATCACTTGGGACAGACAACGGTAAAAACAATTACCGCCTCCTCCAATATGTTTAATACAGGTTAATCTTTCTGTACTGAAGAGAGTACCTGTAAACATGGTAAAAAATAAAATGTTCAACATATCAATTGAAATTTTTTATTAATAAAAACATCAATTATGAACAATCTTTTTAAAATTATATCCAATTTTATTTATCTGCTCATCTACGATCCTGTAGTTATGTTAGCAGTGTTTTCCCAAAGAACCGGCTACCGGCAAAATTGACAGCTTCAATTGACAAAAATGCCACTTTTAAATAATTAAAAACATTTTTTAAGGCCTACAGAGATTCTGATCATAAACCTCAACCCTGCCTGTTACATTGAACTCTGATCTCTAACACTTTACTTAAAATAAAGGGAAAACACTATGTTAGGTGAGCAGATCAACATTCATTTGATCTCATTTTAATTTATTTGATTGCAATAATAAAACAGGAGGTTCACTGGGCCTGAATGGTCATCTGTTGACTTGGATAAAGACCATTTTTGCCCCTAACTGCAGATCTGTAGCGTCAAAGTTTTATATATTTGTCTTTGACAATAACGCTACAGATCCTGTAATGCTAAAAATGTGCAATTTATGGCACAAAATTTTTTGCGCTCTTTTGGGGAGAATTTCTCCACTTTCCAGCATCGGTTAATTACCTACCTTTCACTTCCTAATTCTAGGTACATTATTTAACTAATCTGTATATTTTTATCCATCTCCCAACCGTTTATAGTCACTTCTTCAAATGATAAACTCGCTTGTTTAAAATTATTTGTAGGATTGCTGAAAATTCACTTCAAGTGAGTTTATTGCCTGTAGAGACAACTATAAATGTTTGGGAGGTTGATAAAATATACATACTGGCAACAAAATGTGTCTAGAATTAGGGAGTAAAAGGTAGTTGGTTGACCGATGCTGGAAAGTGGAGAAATTCTCACCAAAAGTGCGCAAAAATAATTGCGCCGTAAATTGCACCTTTTTTGCATTACAGGATCTGTAGCGTTACGGTCAAAGACAAATATATAAATCCATAATGCTACAGATCTGCGGCTATTTTTTTGGCAATATTAGGTAATGTTTTTGTTCTTCTTTGTTCATGTATATTATTGTAAAATTGTAAATGTTTGTAAATATTGTATGGCTTTTGATATTTTATGTATGAGAGAGGACTATGCAAGTTTTTGGAACTTGTGTTCAATCCCTTTGACATGTTGTCAATAAAATGTGTTCAAAACAATACCTAAAGTGAGCGACAAAATATCAGCTGCGTAAATCCAAGGTTTTTACAATGCTTGTATCTGTAGCTCTCTGCTTTATCTGTCCGAGTTTTCTCAAGCAGAGAGCTACAGTTCTGCAGCTACTTTAATTATTATATGTCCTAAAATGTGTTTTAGCAAAAGTCCTGAAACATCAGGTTTCAAGTTGTAATGCTCCCATAACATTATTAATATATAATTCATTTAACAGTGCAAGTACTTACAATTCTGTAGATGTGCAGAAAAGTCTTCTCTGTGCAGTATCTCTGCACAAACGTGACAGTAAAACTCTTCTCTGAGGAGATCTGACATGCTGTGTCCAAGACCTAGAGAGGTATAATTTTTAACTTCTACCTGAAAAAGAAGATTTTAAGACCAGTCTAAATTTTATCTGTGTTGAGCATCCCCCAAACTTTCAAAAACCTACCTATACCTATTTCCAAAAACACACAGATCAAAAAACTAAAACACTGACTTTTAAGCCATAAACAAGAGGCCTACGGGCCTTATAGGTCACCTGAGTATCATGTACATGTACTACTTTCCATCAATTGAATTTGGTTCGTGTTTTAAGCCATTAAAGCTATGAAACTCACAATTTTGAAAGAGGCACCATTGTTTATCACAATTATAAACTTAACATGCTTACTTTGGTTACTTAATACCCATAGGTAGATTAGAGTAACAAAGAGAAAATGCATTTCCACTTATTAACCACCATTTGTACAGCCCACCCCACAGAAACCACTGAGCCTGAGGCCACATGTTTCAAAATTTTGGTAATTTTATCATAAATTTTTAATTCATTATAAATGGTTGATTAATACCAAACAGCAAACTTCAAAGCATTCATTTATTTTCAGACTATGTGCCCCCAACCCAACCCCCACCAAACCCTGACCCACTCCTGGGCCCTGAAATTTTAAAGAGGCTCCTTTCTTCATCACAAATATGTACTTATATCAGCATGATCAGTGGCATAATACCCAGGAGCAAAGGAAAATATTTGTAATGAATTCATGCATTTTCACTTGGATATAATACCCAGGAGAAGATTTTTAAAGTATTAATGTATTTCCACTGTATAATCAATAGACCACTGCCCTGACACTGGGGCCATAAAATTCACAATTTTAGAAGAGAAATTCTTGCTCATCAAAACATGTACTTGGTTACTTTGTTTACTATCAAGGAGCACAAAGAATTTATGCATTTTCAACATAATCAATAGAGTCCGCCCTAACACCAGAACACCTGACCCTTGGGCCATGAAATTCACAATTTTGGAAGAGGCAGCCTTATCAACATTATATTGTACTTCGTAGGTTTATTAAATGTCGGGGGTGGGGAAAATAAATAATGCATTTTCACTTTGCAATGATATGACAAAGGAGACCAAATATGGTCAACATGATACTGAAAATGTATTATATCTAGCATGTTCAATATTTAGCGGAAATTGACATTTGAATAAGTAAGAGTAGATTTGATTTAGCGCATTTCTTCATATATAAGTCTTATTTATGTGTATACATAAAAGACATTTAGCTATGTACTTGATTTAGCAGTTGCTGCGATCCATCAAAGCTGCTAAAAAGAATACACAGCCAAATATAATACGTTTACAGTAATTTGCTTTACTCTAACAATAGAAAATCTTTTTTTGCTTAAAAGTATTCAAAACCTGCAATGTTTGATTTGGTTTTTGTTTTGATAGCCCATCTTACATATATGAATATCTACTCATGGAAAAAGGCAAACCTTAAAGAACTACAATACAAATTGCAGAAATTTTCAACCAAATATACATCCTGAATAATACCAACAAAGATATCAACACATTATGGAATATCTTTCCTGAAGAGAGCACCAACTTACTGAACACTCAAATACCATCTAAGTGGACATCTGAATTGCTTCAGCCAAGTTTGGATAAACAGAGACATAAAGAACTTAGGACCATTATCAGCTTAGTGTGGACTTTCAGTAAGGTGTGGCATTCTCGACGTTACCTAATTAGCTTCTGAAATTTACACAGCTTTCCTTCACTGTTGAAATATACATAGGATAGAAATTCAGCCGAATGTCAACTGGTGTAGTAAATAGCAAATTAAAAGTTCTCTAACGGCACAGAGGTGGGGTACAAGTCGTCTTATCATTGTCAACAACAAATAAAAGTTCCTGATGTTATTAATTTCTTAACCAATGAGAATCTACTAGTATATTTGCCATTATGTAGCGCCGAGAATGCCACGCCCTACTGTAAGTTCAAACTAAGGTGATAATGGTCCCATCAAGAAAGAAAAAGAAGGTTTACAAAAACGCAAAGAAAACAGGGAAAAACAAAGATGGAAACTTTCCAGAGACTCAAGCTTGAAACGCAAACCACCTGCAGAAATGCATATCACCAGTACACATCAAACATGCTTGAGGAGGATAACACCACCAATCCTAATAAATTTTGGAGTTTTAATAAAGGAAAAAGAACCAAGAACCAGAAATTTACTCTGAAATAGCTTAATTAAGCTATTTTTTTTTATAGGTAAATGAAGCTATTATAGGTAAATTGATTTTCCGGGACCTGTTCAATGTAAATGATTTGTGTCATTTACTAATTGTTTTGCTATTTCTTTGCTTATCTTTTTCCTTATTATTGTAATAATCTCATACTTGTCTGCTCTGGGCTCTAAATTATAAATAAAATGGTCGGTTCTGTTCTGGTAGTGGTATGCACACCCTAGTGGTAGTATCACCGGTTGATGATGGCCGCTGACTTGGTAGAAGACCTGTCTATTTATAAAGTAAACAAAGTTTTGAAAATCAAGACATAGATGATGAAAATCATTTCTGAAATGACTGGACTCTTTGCAATTCTTACCTAGTAATCTAAAAAGATGGCATTCATTGATACAGCTCTGTACCACCAAGAATTGAAGAAAAAAACGGTGATCGGCTACTTTTTCCTGATCGAATGAGAGTTCATTCAAGGGCAGCAACTGGATTTAACATTTGTGGCGGTTCCGAGATCTTTTAAGGTCATACATGTACGAAACAGTTCATAACACCAGGATTTTACTATTTAAACATAAACATTTGATAAAGACTGGTATGAAAGAATGTCAAATTACGTTTAATAAAAAAAAACGTTGCTTGTGCTTAGCAGGAAAATGAAGGCCTACACTTGTCTAATTCATAAATTTGTTACCCGCTTATCGTTCTTGATTTTGTGTTTTGATGACGTCACAAAGACCCATTGCTCTGTTACGTTAAGGACCGATATGGAAAATCATAAATGGGACCTTGGCACCGTTTTAATATTATATTACTTTATAAAAAATTAACAAAGTTACTGAATACACGTAGAAAATGTAATATAGTTATCCATGATGGACAGGACTACGCCGTACACAGTGCCATGAGTACCAGTTTATATTGCATGTATCAGCTGTTTGTCACGTGACTTGTATAAAAATAGATTTGTTAAGTTGAATGAAGGTTTCTGCAAGGACATACGCTTGTTTTTCAAGAAAAAAAATTGATACACCTTTAAAGATATTAATTCCCTCTACCCCCAAAAGTGCTGGGAGCTAGTCTGTGGTGTTTGGGAAGTACTGAAAACTTCGCTCAAAATTACCACTTCGCTTAAGGAAGAATGCCATACAAACTTAGAACTCTGAGTCAACCTTTTTAAACAATAGTTTCAGCATTCAAAGGCCGACATTAGCTCTCAATTATTTTATATGAACTTTTTGTGTTTTTTTCAAAGAAAATGAAAAAAATTATTTACATCCAAATTAGATGCTTTAATTAATTGTTGTAAAAATTTTGCTGTATGTAGATCTATCACATAAACATGATAAATACCTAATAAAATATGTAAAGAAAAGCCGTAGTGATATTTTATAAAATTAAATAAAAAAATATTTATGAAAATAAAACACATAATTTGTGAATATTTTTTAAACTTGTGGTTAAAATCTTCTTAAAACCAGTCACAACTGGGGAGAACATTAATCTCAGCGAGATGTCGTAGGAACTAAAATATTTGGTCGGACGTCCACTAGGACGTAGTGGACGTCCGACCAAATATTTTAGTCCCTACGACATCTCGCTGAGATTAGGGAGAACATGTTCATTAATCATATTTAAAAAAGAAATTGAACGTGTAGAAACGAAATGGCCAAATAGATTTCTTCATTGTAAATACATGAAGAGGCAATAAATTAGCATTTTATTCATTTTGTTTTAATTTTCATCGGGATCAGTTTAATTTTGATCGGGTTTGGTCCAAATATTAAAAAAAATTGATTTCTCTAAAATTTCTCAATTTCGTTTCAATTTCTTTTTAAAATATGATTGACAAAAAATGTTGTCCTCAGTTGTGACTAGTTTTATGGTGTTTTTAACCATAGGTTTAAAAAAATATTCACATGAAATAATGTGTTTTATTTTCATAAATAATACAACTCTGCATGGGCGATTGTAATTTTTTATAAAAAAAAATTTAAAAGTCTTTACTAGCCTTTCTTTACATATTTTATTAGATATTCATATGATGCATTCATTTACAGCAAACTTTTAACTCGAAAACAATTAACTTATTTGGATATAATTTTTTTTTTTCATTTTCTTTGAAAAAATACAAAAAATTCATATAAAATAATTAAGAGCTAATATCAGCCTTTCAATGCTGAAACCATTGATTAAAAAGGATGACTCAAAGATCTATAAAACAAAAAGTTATAATTGATAATTTATGATTATATAAAAAGAGTTAAAAATATAATAGGTATTCTCCACCCTGGGGCTGTGCAAGATTTGAAAACAAATTGTCACAATTTTCCAGATTAAAATGACGCAATAAAAGTGCATGGTGAATAAATTATGCGAGTTTTCCAAAAGTTTCAATATGTAAAGATTCTTTCTTAGGGGGGAAATCACCCCCTTTCCGGTGTCTTTTATATTACACTCTTGAGAATTTGAAGAAAAATTATTTTATAAAGATCAAAGAAAATTTTAGCTGCAGAACTGTAGCTCTCCGAAAAAATAGATATATTGATAGACCGGAGAGCTACAGTGCCACCCATTCAAAAAATTGTATATTTATTGCGCACAAAAAAGTGCACTGTTTCTCGATTTATTTCTCCATGTTTTTAAAACTGTCATCTCAAAATATTACTATAACCGTGTGTTCCTAACATATTCTTTCACTGTTTCCTCAACAACACATTCCTTATAATAATTGTTTTTAATAGCGCTCCTGGCCCTGAAATCGAGATCATAAAAAATTTCGCCTATTTATATACTACCATTTTGGTTTGCAAGATAATTCAGTCCAACGCACTTCTTACAGATGTAAACTACGAATTAAAGTAATTGACAGAGGAGTAAGGACTTTATTGAAATCTAGCTTTTTTTGCAATTGAGGTAAGAATTTGGAAGAATTAATCAAGAACCGAGCGCTCTTTTTTGTGCGCAATAAATATACAGTTTTTTTTCAATGGGTGGCACTGTAGCTCTCCGGTCTATCAATGTATATATTATTTTGGAGATAAAAGAATTTACAAAGAAATGAGGTAAAGAATGAATCGTTTAAACGTCCACATTTGGCCCCCCGATAATTTACAAAAAAATAAGTTTAAAGGATTTCTACATATTTTTCTCTTAATCTTTTCATCAAACATTGTAGTTTATTAATTTCATTTTCAAATTTCACTTACTTGCACTGTAATTGGGTATTTATCTGATTAATATAGCAGAGGTATGTTGTTTACATCGGTTTCCCATAGACTTTAGGCCACACCCCCATTTTGAAAGCCCAATTTTTATATGAGCGCATTGATGTTTCAAGTTGTAGTAAATAGGGTCAATGTAAAGAGTTATACTTGTCATTTTAATTCATGAAAGAAATTGAAACAGTCGTGCGCTCACATGTTATTTTCCAAAAAGGTGCAAAATCACGGGTACCTGTCTCTATAGTAAAGGCACCTTGTTTACAAATTTCAACCCGCCTTTGACCTCATAAATAACAAAGCATGAACACGTGACTCAAACCTATTCACTTTCATAATGCGACATCGTGTCCAGTGTTGCGAGCTACATGTATCGATGGTCAAATCCTTTTCAAATAGGTAATTAGAATTTAAAGTACCATGGGATAAAATTTCTTTAAAACGGTATATTTAATTTAAGACTTGTTCAAATTTTTGATTAATTACTTCTTATTTCAGTCAATTTTGTTTGATTTTTTTCCGGTATTTATCAATATATTTTGGAGGCTTGTAGCATAAAGCTTGCACTTACTGCTTATATCTCATTAATACAGAATTTGAAAAAAAAAATACCGAGAGTATTTATATTATCAATTTGCATACATGTACATGTACATCACATCAGCGTTACGTTCATTGACTCTTGGAAGATAAAAAAAATTACGATCGTTTTTTTGAAAAAATACCAATTTATCATATCTTTAGAAAATAAACCGTTTGTTACAAATGCGTAATTCCAATTAAATTAGAGAATCCTTACGGAAAAGAAATGGATGTGTGAGGCATTAAAAAGATTTGTAAAACCAACAAGCAAATTCAAAGAATTGTGGTCCCCCGCTTTCGGTTTCTTTGTGGATGAGATGTTATTTTTTATGACATATTGTGTCTAATATGAACATCCTATCATGTCATTAATTTAGAAATTATCATTGAAGTTGATTTTTTTGGAAGGATGAAAACCCTAATCCTGACCATTAAAAAGTTATGGCCAAAGTAAAAAAAAGTTTAATTAAAAGTAGGTCAACTCCAAGGTCAAGATCAAAAGGTCAAATTTATTTTTATTCAATGAAAGGTTTTCTCACAAGGATTACATATGTGAAGTATGAAAGCCCTGTCAAGGTAAAGGGTAAAAGTTGTTTGTATCGAATGAAAGGTCTTCTCACAAGTATTACCTAGTGAAGTACGAAAGCCTTAGTCCTCACCGTTCAAAAGATATGGTCAAGGTTAAAGTTTTTTTCATAAGTACGTAAATCTTTAAGGTCAAGGTCAAAAGGTCAAGGTTGTTGGTATCCAATGAAATGTCTTGCCACCATAAATACATATGTGAGATATAAAAGTCCTAGTATCTACTGTTAAAAAGTTGTGACCAAGGTTAAAGTTTTTTAAAAGTAGTTAAAACTCCAGGGTCAAGGTCAAAGGGTCAAAGTTATTGGTATCCAATGAAAGGTCTTCTCACAAGTATTACATATATGAAATACAAAAGCCTTAGTCCTCACCGTTCAAAAGATATGGTCAAGGTTAAAGTTTTTTCATGAGTACCTAAATCTCCAAGGTCAAGGTCAAAAGGTCAAGGTTGTTGGTATCCAATGAAATGTCTTGCCACAAGAAAAACATATGTGAGATATAAAAGTCCTAGTATCTACTGTTAAAAAGTTGTGACCAAGGTTAAAGTTTTTTAAAAGTAGTTAAAACTCCAGGGTCAAGGTCAAAGGGTCAAAGTAATTGGTATCCAATGAAAGGTCTTCTCACAAGTATTACATATTTGAAATACAAAAGCCTTAGTCCTCACCGTTCAAAAAATATGGTCAAGGTTAAAGTTTTTTAATAAGTACGTAAATCTCCAAGGTCAAGGTCAGAAGGTCAAGGTTGTTGTTATCCAATGAAAGGTCTTGCCACAAACAATATATATGTGAAATATGAAAGTCCTAGTACTTACTATTCAAAAGTTATGGCCAAAGTAAAAGTTTGGAATTTTTGTGTAAAAGTGGGTCAAACTCCAAGGTCACGGTCAAAAGGTCAAATTTGGTGGTACCCAAAGAAAGGTCTTGTCACAAGGAATACACATGTGAAATATGAAAGTCATAGACTGACAGACTGACGGACAGACGAATGAGATTTAATGTCCCCTCGCTTTCGCGAAAGCGGGGGACAACAAATTACTACATGTAATAAATTATAAATAGAGGGAAACTCCGGGTTTCATCTGGCGACACTACAAATGTTACTTTTTAATTACATCGGCACAAAATCAAACAACAATGAAAGATTTAATTATAAATATAAGTATGTAACAATAAATCGAATGAAAAAAGGCGTAATTTTTTTTTTTTTTTTTTTGAAATGGTTCATTGTTTATCTCACTAGAGGACGAGAATTTTTTTAACAATGCAATCTGGACTGTACATATTACACTTGTCTAACACTGAACGTTTTTTTTATATCCAGCAACAATAATATTGACGTTAAACTGACGTTTAATTTTCTTCATTTTCTTGCGAATTTATTTTTCATACACAGAGTGAAGTTTTATATCACAATTCATCTGCATTTGTTGTAGCACACCAACTTCGCAAAATTATATATATGTACATGATATGAAATAATTATTCACGTGAATGTAAAAAGCAAATTAATTATAAGATTTAATGGATTGATTATTATCTCTATCAAAACAAAGTTTTAAGTATGAAAAAGAGTGAATCCAGCATTATACGTTCTATACACAAATTCTATTGTGTGTATTTATATATAAATAATTTGACGAATTTCTAATAAATAATTTAAAACATAGCTCGTAATTTAAGCGGAAAAAAAATTAAGCCTGACTAATTAAAAAAAGGATGCTTATATGAGTTCAGTCTCATGCACTAAAAAAGGGGCTTTTAGGTGTCACTTCATCATAAAATGTAGTACACTTCGAACACACGCTTATGTATTCATACTAATCGCACGCTTGATAGACGCCCCGCCTTCCCATTCAAATGCTAATACTACAATGGCCTACATATAGCGAATGGCGAAGTTTTACTGTGAAATATGCGACTTTATTTAATCCATATCATGTATATATTAAAAGTCTCTTTCCTAAAAAATTCTTTATTAGGATCTGTATAGACTATATTTGAAGACTTTAGCTATACGATTACACTGTTTTTATTTAAAAGGGTAAAATTCTGCATTTAAAAAGGGGCGAGATTGCAGTGTTAAGAGGATTCATTCTTTGTAAATTTTGTTCCACAACATTGGTGAAAATTGGATCACAGGTTTCCATTTGTCTCCTTAAGATTCACTTTAGAAATATGATTTCGTATTTTGAGTTTGCGCCACGTAGTCATTTCATTGCTTACAAAAACAATGACAATTAATTCAAAGTGTACAAACTCTGCTGTATACCTTACATGTAATAGTTTTGTATTATGGCGCTAGTCCACAAACTTCTCTATAAGATAAGATAATATTTATTTAAAGTCGGGTACATCAACAATGATTAGCTCTGAGGAGCTATTTTCCGACTAAACTATTTCTATAACACCTCTGATATAATTATATATCGGATATTGAAGAAAAATCCCTCCTCCTCAATAAATTTGTAATTAACAATATCCATTTAATATATCATTTATTATTTAAGGTTCATAAACCCTCAGCTCACTCATATAAAATGTTGCTTGAACCTTAATGATTTTCCAAAAGAAATGTATTTTATCAGTAAAATGCAAACAATTATAACATAGCTTGCAGGGCAAAACTGGACAAAAAGACACTTTCTCTCATGTATAACAGTAGTTAAAACTTAAGTGTTCACATCAGTAACAGAAGGGACCTTTATATAGATCCTAATTGGTAAGGGTATATATGTCAAATTTCTAGTTCTAAAGGGATCTGTATTTATATATCGATTTCTTGGGTGCATGGATAAGAATGACAACAACTTAACACATGGTATCTTGTATAAATTATGAATTTGATTTTAATTTATAGATGGGATAAATCTACTTGCTTTTAATTATTCTCTATGAAATTGTTACAAGAACAAAGGCAGAGAAAAAATATTTTGCACATAAAGCTTTTTAATTATAACACTTTGAAACATTCCTCTGAGTTCATTATAAATGTAAATTCGATCAAATATATTTGCAAAAATGCAAAAAAAAACATAAACATGAATAATCCCCCTTCAATGTCCAGTAAATTTCTTAATATGAACTAATACTCCCTTTGGATTTCACATAAAATAAAATGTACAGTACATTCATGCTTATAGAAAGATTTTTCTTTCTATTCGACCTTTGCACTATGTCTTTGAAACAACAATCAATGTAAACAATTATTATGATATTAGCATTGTTAAAGTTAATTCATGTAAAAGATGTTAATTCCAAATGACTTTACTTTGGTATAAATTACAACACACTGAAATCTTACAGGCAACTTTTCATTCCAAGTATAGTGTATAATTTTTCCATCTGCATTTGATATTACCCCTACAAGTAAGAGCCTTGGTTAACGTCCCTATGCTCCTTATATACCTCGGTTACGTGGCGCCAAGTCTAAAGAATCTCGCCATGAACCTCTAGCATGCTGGAGTACATTTGATATATGAACGATTCTTGCAACTAGAAAATGCTTGAAGTGCTTGTATCAATAAAACAGAATAGAATTAAAGAGTTGATACTTCTTTGACCTTGACCCCTTACTAATGACTATATATTTGCTCAAAATGAAACTCCCATTAAGTATGTAAATCACTTTTTTTTCAGTGCTTTCTTTTGAGTGATACAATCATGTAAGATGGAAATCACAGACAGACAGAAATGGGGACTTCCATAAACACACAGTTGTTCTTTTATGTGTGCATAATCAACAAAAATCATAACAGATCAAGCATGATACAAAAAGAATTCCATATTGAGGAACCTTTATATGAGGTGTACAGTGTACCTGTATTTATTTCAATAAATGAAATTCGTTGTAACACAATGTTCCTGAGGAACTGAACAACACAAGATATAAACATTGAATAAATAGCTGCATTAATGTCACACATAATGCATGGGGCATACAACAACGGGAATTCAAGCTCATCATATTTAAACGTCAGGCATACATGTATGTGTAAATTAAATAATGCATGGTACATTCTTAGCAGACAAGCAGAATGAAAGGTGAAACAAAAAAGACAGGTATGCTACTGAAAAACATATTGCAAAAGCCCTCAACATAACCCATTTGCTAAAATTACTAAATTTAAAACTTCTATTAATTTTTAACCTTGACTGCATACAAAAAATACAATGTTGTCTACATGTATAAAACTACTGAAAGAGTATATGCACCTAATTCGGGCTGGGAGAAAAAAAAGGTACAACCAATCACTCATTGCTTTTGCAGAAAAGCAATCTATTTTCTGTCTAATCAATAAGTGTGTTCTAATAAATTTTCTTTTTCACATTTTAAAACTGCTAGCTACACTGAATGAAAACATAAAAACATGGGACTTTTTATACTTAACGTGTTACTAAATCCTTTAAAAATCAAAATTTAACATAATAAATTTATAAACACTACATAACAAATAACAATTGCCCAAATGTTATATGCACCAGGGTTTTAAAAATATCACAGCATATCAAATCTTGCTCATAAATAGGCACTATGTGTATCTATACAACATACATGTAATTTCTGTCATAGACATGGATAATCAATAAAATATTTCAAGTTTTTAAAAAAAAATTTAACATCAAAATCACACATTTTATGTACTCTTTCCTGTCTTTAAATCCCTTACAAAAATGCTATATGATATAATTAGTTCTGTGGGCATCTACTGTACACATTCAAAAATACAATTCTTTCTCTTTGTTTCTTTGTTTGATTCATTATAATCATTGGTTAAAAAAATAGAGTCATGAATATGAAAAACTTGGAAGTTTAAAAAAAAAGTAACTTTAACAAATAGATAATAGGTAAAACACACACAATGAGAAGTGGCAGTAGCTATTTGTAGAACACAGCAGAGTAATCTCCCTTTCCTGCATCAGCCAATTGGGCTCCACACTCATGATTCAGTTCCTGCAGTTTGATTGGTCAGAATCTGGTGACCCTGGAGGTCATTTACAGCAGTTATGATTATTTTGCAGAAGAAGCATTCCTTCTTTCCCATCATTTGATGACTGATGCACGTTCTATTAAGAAGATGAAATGAAAATCAGTACATCAAGAATATTTTTCTAACATAGCAAATATTTTTTTCAAGCTTTGGTCTTTAAAATGCATGTATCCTTTGCTAAGAAAAAAAGATAGAAAAATCTTGTTGTAGATACATGTAACACACAACTTTGAATATCATTGTAATAATATATATCAAAAGGATAAACTGAAAAAAAATCACTTCAGTCACATATATCATTCTTGAAACCTTGACCTTACCTGCAGGACTGGTGTCCACATGGTTTAAACACTGCAGAGATGGGGTTGGCATAGCATATTGTACACAGGTCTTCCTCTTTAATATTCTTTTAAATGAAAACAAATATTCTCAAATACATACATCTTTATGTAACTTCAATAAATGACATTTTTTCACTTTCATTACAACTGTTGTTATTTTCTTTTAATCCATCAAAAACTAGCTCAGTTGACTTGGCTTTGGTCTTGCATTATAATAACAAAGGAACATAAATACATCTTTATGTATGATGTTCATCAGACTTCACTAAAATTTATTTTTTAACATTTCTTGTTTTCATTCCAGTACTATTAATTCCTTGAAACAAGCAAGAAGCTAATTATGTACATGTATTTGGTGAGAACTCTATTTGCAGAATTAAATCAAATTCTATATTTTGCTGAATATTGTTCACCTGCGATATAATGTTCTCGGTATATGTAGTGTAAAAGTAAATTTGAGATTTTAACTTTTCATATAAAATTCCACGCACAAGTTTGGAATTTTCAAATTTGTACTATTGTAGTTTTTCTTTCTTACTGAACCCATATATTTTAACTTTAAACTCTACTTTCATTTTCTTTGTTTATCTTATGAAAATTTCATTTTTTTATGTTCTCCATTTTTAATTACCTCGCATGATTCCTCAAAGCTCTCTTGCTTCTTTATCATGAAGCTAATTAAATCTCTCACAGCTTTGGTTTCACTTTCACTCATCTCTTCACCTGAAATTTGATATATAGGCCTTCTTCTGTAAATCACTTTTTATTCGTGAGAACTTTATTTTCGCGTAATTACGCGAGACAGTGTGCTCGCGAAAATTAAATTCTTGCATATAATAGTATTCCTTAAGATTATATAGAGCAATAACCAAAATTCTTAAGAAATTCTCACTGAGCTTAGATTACTTAAAATTGCTATATATAACTACTTCATAAGTTTAAATTTTTTATACATTGTGCATTCTGGTGATAACCATGAAATTTCCTACAAACCTGTCATGTTTTTATCATCAACAAGAAATAACAGTGTATCCTTCTTTTTGAAAGCAAGATAAAAATTGGAAATAATGATTCCTATTCAAATTTAGCCACCCCTGCAGCTATATGTTAATATGTAAACCAATGAGTTTTATTAACATTTAACATAGATTTTGTATTTTAAAAACAAAATGTGTAAAGCCTACATGTTTCGAAGTTGAAGATTTTTTCTTTGTCTCTCTTCACTTTTGGCACGGTGCTGGCAGAGGCCTGGGGGAGGGGGGTCCCCAGGGTGAACTCCAGAGTGGAGATCTGGAAGGCGGGGTCAGACAGTAAACAGGATATCACCTTCTCCTGGCTGAAATAGGATATAACAAGGTCAAGGTTGTAGAAAGACAACCAAATACATGTAAATAGGACCTTGACCTTTAGTTTTGTTCTTTGAAATACCAAAATGTACCTGCCAATTCCATAACTTTTTTCATCATCAGAACTTCAGTATTTAAACCATTGTCCAAGCATATTGACATAAACAGTTAATATTTTCAGTTCATACTCTTAAACTGTGTTTAATTCATAAATTATTTCTTTACTTTTAGCACAGAACAAAAAAATAAACATTAATTTAATATAAAAGATACAAGCTTTACATGTAATTGTTATAGATATTTTTTATTACATGCATATCACTAGGTTAATCAATAAACAGACCTTTTCTCGTTGGATTTCATCACTAGCTGATTGAGTACCCCCACTGTAACAGCCAGTATGGGGTAATGTGACACGCCTTCCAATCCCTGGATAGAGTGACTAATCACAGTACAAAATACCCCACTCTTACTCGTCACTCGGTTCAACACATGACAAAGAAGCTGTAAATTAAAAGAGATTACTTAAGTGAAGTGTCATAGTATAAACCATTCTCTAACCAAAAAAGAAATTTTCAAAACCATTTCTTGCACAACATTGTTTCCTTGAAAATATTATCTGAAGATTCTTGTCTTGCACTCACAAATTTCAGTTGATACGGTATTAATACATGTATAAAACTTATTTTCCAATTCAGTAGCATAAAGTATTGCTAACTGCAGACTGAAAAAATTCATCTGATATAAAAAAGCAGTTCTCTGAAGCAATATTGGTCCATTTAGAAACTTTTATGGTCATAGATGTTGAATTATATAAATGTTTCAAATACTGTAGAAGTACTTTTTTCCGCGTGGTATTAATTTACGCTATATATGCAGTTACAAATAATCCGCAGAAATTTGTCCAAGCGTATGTGATATAAATTTAAGGCATATAGTGACAGTCTAGAAAATCTGTGTAATTTTCTACCTGCGGATTAAATAGAAATTGAGATTCCACGGAATTATGACCCCGTGGAAAAATGTACGTCTACAGTATGTTAAAATCAACCCTAAAATAACAAAAACCAAGTATAAGTGCATAAGCAACATTTCACTTCATCTGACCTGTACTAGCCTTCCCAGCAGCAGCTCCGCGGAGTCTCGGGAGAAATCTAACACGGTCTCCGGGGCGACACAGACCACCATCTCCAGGACCCTCATCAGACAGACCGCGATCTCAAAACATGTGGCACAGATCTTCAGATTACGTGCCTCCAAAATACGCAACTCAGTTCTCGAAACCCGCTGCTGAATCTAAAATTAGAAGTTAAATTGCATGTCTTTCATAGAAAATACTGTGAAGTCAATAAATTTTGCATGGGTTTAATTTTCACAGTTTTTCATGGTATGAAAAGAATTATTACATTCCCTAGGAAATGTTAATCTTTCATACTAGAGTACAGAGAGTCTTTCTTAACTATGAAATCAAATCCCTGGCACTAGTCGTTTTTTCTTAAACCACAAAATCTGTCCCCTCAAAAAATAAGTAGTTTTTTAAATAAAACATTTCAATCTATGAAAAAAAGGTTGATACATGTACATGTATATATTCTGAGCTCATTTAAATAATATACGTTATAGCTCTCTGGTGATTTTCATTTTAATGTTAAGGAAAGAAAAATCTTTCTCTTATTAAAGTATACCTCTTGCATAAGTCCAATAAATTCAGAAAAAGACCAGTTCAGCTGATTAATCAATGTGTCTAGGAATTTAGTAGCCGTTTCTGAATCAGTCAGTAATATCTCTTTGAAGATT
>NW_026933042.1:0-5414 GCF_032062105.1 Saccostrea cuccullata
GAAGTCTTGAGCAATTTCTACATGCTATATGATGACAGCGCAGTTCCACACACTAAAAAGATACTGAAGATGTAGTTTACAAAATGGGATACAACTATTAAAACGAATCATTGGAAGTGGTCATTTTTACCTCATTTTTATCTATTAAATACATTTGTTTCGAAATAATACTGTCTGCATGGCATATCCCCAGCTAAAATCTTGAATTCTGGTCAGGCGCCTTAGAACGTTATACTATAACGATTTGATAAACATATCAAAGAATTCGAGTCAAAATATTTTATTATAACTATATCCTGATATTTATCAAAATTATCGTATATTTGGGTCATAATGATTTTATGTAGCCCGTTTCATATTAAAATGATATTATTTATCCATTTTTGTGTGGGGGAACATAAACATATAAAAAAAAATTAAATACACTCTTTTCGTTGCAAATAAAAAAGGTATTTCAAATACTAAATAATTAAAAAAGTCCATGCATGAGTGTCTATAAATTAAGCATAGAAATGAACGTCAAAAATGCTTACCCAACCATCCCGAGTCTCATTGCAGAATACACAGGATATCTTACGAGTCACACAATTCACCTCAAATAAAAAAATTATTCAACATATCTATCGCAATACGAAGTCGAAAATCATTTTTTTCTTTCCTTTATCGACAACCAAAAGTTCATCTATAGACATGGCCTTAATTAAGCTTATCATAAAAAAATTAATTTTAAACATACTGGAATTTTTAATTACTTTTAGTAATTGATATATTTAGCTTTAACTTTTTAATATCGGTATCTAATTATAATGCTTCGAATTAAATTACGACCTACCTTAACCAGGTCAGATAGAGGTGATTCTTTTTTACAAGATTTCACAAAGCACGCAACAGATCCATGTGTTCTCGTTGCCTGTCCAAAACACTCAGCACAAAGTGAATGATTGCAGTTCCCAAAAATTATCATGTAACCCTGAAATTTAGTTTAAAAACTTAAAAACTGACCATCTAGTCTTTTCAACTTCCAAGTTATTTTTAGATAGATCATTCTAAATGGCAGTATCATTTAAATCGAGCATTTAATTCTAAAAGACGTTTTACCTTTTTTTATTTACAAGATTTATGTTAATGTTTTTGTTTATTGATTTTACTGATTTACAGATCTATTACCTTATCCTTGGCGTAGCTAAAATTCTCGCAACAACTGTCGCACTTCGTCTAAAATTAAATGGACACATAATTTAACTTAATTAGGAGAGAGAGAGGGGGGGGGGGGGGTGAAGAGATTTGATTGAATGAAATAACACTTGTATATTTTATGTTTTAAATAGCGTATTCACGCATCGATCTCGACATAATTAATTCACAATGTATTTCAAAAAACACATGTGCAGAAATAAAACTACTATGATTTAAACCAGTTGTCCATATTCCACGTGAGTGGCGGATTTAAGGGGCGCGCACCCGGCGCCCCCCCCCCCCCCTAAAATTGTCAAAATTAACGTAAATCAGTTTCGTCTAGAAAATGTAAATATATGTCTACTCGGTAGACCTCATTTTTACCCTACAAAACCTCTAGAATCCAAGAGCTTCCGGGGCCTTCGCCCCCTGGGAAGCCCACCAGGGCTTTGCCCTGGACCCACTTGGGGCCTCAAGGCGGCCCCCAGACCCCTTGCCTAATTTTTGCGCCCCCTCTAACTTCAATTCCTGGATCCGCGCCTGCACGTGGTCTTTGGGACCCACCTATCTCAGGCCCGTAATTCATGCTGAAGAAAATTTTTCTTTTCACACGCATTCAAATTATAACTCACTGATTCCAGTGAGGGGGGTCTTTTATTTAAATTCACAAAACTGAGATTGAAAACATAAAGACTGACACTTTTAATACACAGGTGCTTGAGGACAGGACCACCTCCTCCCTCCCCCCTTCGATAAAGACCCCAGGGCTTTTTCGACTTTTTTCTCATAAATAATCTTTCATTGACATATTTGTGATAAGATCTATACCAACAAATCGAAGAATTACCTAAAACAAATGTTCTATAAAATCTACCCTACATTGTATATAAAAATCAACTTATATAGAGAGTGGGGTAGAAATTTTTATAAAATGTTTATTTAAGCAAATTTTCTGAATGGATAGGATATATTATATCACAAATGTGTCATCCATATATAATTTATGTGAAAAAAGTCTAACAGGCCCGGGGGCTATATTGCGGGGGGGGGGGGGGGGTCCTGTCCTCAAGCACCTGTGTTTTAATATCAGTGTTTACATGTATCAGCTGATGCAAACAGTTGTACCGATAATCTTATTTGAACCTTTAAACCGTTTATGAAAGTTGATGATCATATACATGAATGATCGACTTGATTATCAAGCCATATGAATTATATAATAATTCCTACTGAGCATGCTGAGCGTAGACGAGGCGAATTTAATCTAGTCTACTGCATGTTTAATGGTCGCTTCGTACTTGTGAGGCTTTACTTTGAAGAAATTGACAAGGTCTTACCTTTTGCCTTTAAGAATACACAAGTCTTACCTTCCGGATTCGTTTCTCCATTATATATATTAGTACTTAATGATACTTTTAAATGAAGTTTCGTTTTAATTTCTGTTTAGCTTGTACTTTCGTTTTGATGGGATTTTCCCATTTAAAGTGTTTTTGGAATTTAAACCGTGTCTATACCTTCAAATTGTAAAGTTGCAGAAAGACATTTACACAGAAATAATTATTTTAGGATACGACTATTAGATGCTAGAAAAAAAGGGGCTCTGATTTTATTGAATATATGTCATTCATCAGTTGATGTGAAAGCTGAAAATTATGGAACGCCAAATTAACATATATTCAAATAATTGTACCTATTTTCAAATAAGTGTACTACCTATCCAGGGGCGTAGCAACAGGGGGGGGGGGGGGGGGCAGGGGGGCCTGCCCCCCCCCCCCCCATCCGAAATAGGATTTTCGACATTGGGCAACTTGATCCTTTTTTGTTTTTTTTTTTTTTTTGCTTGTCAACTTTTTCAGGTAGGTAAAAATTTTTTTTTTCTCTGGCTGGCCGGGGTCTGCCCACTAGTTCGAAGGTTCATTAGTCCGAAGGCCCACTAGTCAGAAGGTTCAATAGTCCGAGGGCCCACTAGTCCAAAGGTTCAAAAGTCCGAAGGCCCACAAGTCCGATTGAAAAAAAGTTACAAACTTTATGTTTATATAGATAAGTTAATTACAAATAAAAAGTTAAAGACTATAACAATGATTTGTTGACTTTTTGAAGATATTGCCATTCTTCCGTGAGATAGGTAAACGTTCAGTATTTGACAATATAAAAAGAGAAGTCATAAAACCGTGGGTATGATTTTTTTTTATTGAAAATCTAAATTCTACGTTATATATTTTTTTGATTTGCATATGGATTTAGATATGAATGAAATAAGATGAACAAAAGTATTTTGGGGCCTGGGGTGTTTTTCGGGGAAGAGGGGGGGGGGGGGGGGGGGGAGGGGGGTCTTGTCCACATAAGCACCTACAGCAAGTGTCTTACCACAAGACCACCATAGTCGATCAATGGTATAGAAAAAAGAAATTGGAACATGGGAATATGCAGAAAATAGGATGGAAGTTTCAAATTTTATTAATAAACTTGTGTCGCAGTATTTTGTAGCCTGAATTTCAAGAACCTCAAAGGAACCTGAGTAGTAACCTGTTAAAGTACAAAATAGAAAAAATTGCAAAGCAGGCACGTAGCATCGTTTTTGAAAGTCAGGGGGGGGGGGGGGCCTGAAAAAAAATTCTTAACTTACCAGCCTGAAAAGTTAACAGGCCCGAAAATTAAAAGTTGTCCAAATTCGAAAATCCTATTTTTTGGGGGGGGGGGAGGAGGGGGGTTATTTTCCTTATAACACTACACTGTCGTGAAATGGGGGGGGGGGGCTTCCTTTTCCCATAGTAAAGGTAATCTTGAGAGAAAATGTTGGGGGGGGGGGGGGAGCCCCCCCCTTACCCCGAATACTACGGGCCTGCAAAGAGACTTACAATGTGAACACTTTAATGTACGGACAATATATCAGTATTAGGGTTAAAACTAGTGAATCTTCGGACTAGTGGGCCTTCGGACTAATGAACCTTCGGACTAGTGGGCCTTCGGACTAATGAACCTTCGGACTAGTGAAACTTCGGACTAGTGGGCCTTCGGACTAGTGAACCTTCGGACTAGTGGACCGTGACCGGCTGGCCCCCCACTTTCAAAAACGATGCTACGCCACTGCTATCTTCAAATGAATTGTACCTATCTTTAAATCAATTGTACCTATCTTCAAATGAATTAGAGATAGGTACGAAACACCTTACTTTAATTCATTTAGGTACAATTCATTTCAAGATAGGTACAAATGCATTGAATTGAAGATACTAGTAGGTATAATTGATTTAAAGATAGATAGGTACAATTGAATTGAACCTGTCTTTAATAACTACAGGGAGCTTATTCACAAAGCCTCCGTAATTCAACATAAATATTGGCAATAACAACTTCTCTCTTTATTATATGTCAATTCCTGTATAAGATTGGGGGGGTGGGGTGGGGGTGGGGTATGATCCTGTTCACGGGTACCCGTGGTTCATTCGGGGCGATATCTCAAGAAAATTTTAAGGCTTAAAGATGCAATCAAATTTATACCATTACATGTACTCGCTGTGGCCCCGCCTGCTCTTCGAAATGTATGTATCAGCTTCCCTTTGGCTCTCCCCAGATTCAATCATGCTCTTCTATTTTATCCTTACGCATGAAAAAAGTTTTCATCTGAGACTTGTCTCGAGTCTCCCAGAGCAAAATACGCACTTTGCCATCATAATCATGTGGGAGGTGGGGTGTATCAAGTTGTGAGGTCAGTGAAAATATAATGGAGGTCCTTCGCTAGATACTTACATGTACATGTAGGTACGACGGAGAGTGCAAATACATGAAGAAAGGGAATTTAATGTTAGAATATTTTAAACCTTATATGTACCGGTTCCAATTTGAATCTCTAAATTTTTGGAGAATATGAGAAGCCTTAGTAAAAACTTCCATTAAGAAAGGAAAAGCCCGCTCACATTCCACATTTTTTTTTCCATGCAATTCTTTCTTTTTCTTATGAGCAACATTTACTTTTGACAAGTTTACAGTTTTCAGACCTTTTTCTATTTAATTCAAAGAATTACATATAATAAGTAATTTCTTTACTCTGCATAATTACTGATAAAAGATAAACCATTACAATTGAATATATTGTTTCGTATTGTTCATTATCAACTTCCTCTAAGTCTTGGAATCATGTGGATAGTTGATTCCCTAAGGACATTGTAGTAGGCGAGACTTCTGGATTGCTCAAGCTGTTTTCCTGAGAAAATGAACCGAACACTATCGGCTGTATA